>NC_027748.1:20497439-20518177 GCF_000695525.1 Brassica oleracea var. oleracea
GCCATGTCTGAGTAGTTCTCTTGTTAGATTTTAGGGTTTAAATAGGTTATGAGGGATTAGCCTCAACTATAGATTGCTAAATTGTGATATTCATCATTAGGATTGTCATTCTAGTTGTGATATTTTTTTTAAAAAGTTGTAATTTTAGAAAACGAACACAGAAATAGTAGTAAATCTTTCAGAAATAATATATTTTATCAGACTTCCTAGAATAAGCGAGAGTTGATCTAGTAACCTTAGTGAGTATATTCAATCCGTGCATTAACGCTTGACCAAGCGAGTCGATTGATATTCCTATCGAATAATCGGTCGACGTTTCAACAAGTGTATCGATCGATATTCCTATAGAATAATCGATCGACACTGGTCAATAGACAAACCTAGAAAGCGAAAGCCTAAGGGTTTGTTATTAAGTGTTGAGCTCTATAATATCATGCATACAACTTATTTGGCATCTGTATGATTATAATCCTGATTTCCTGAATAAAAATCCTAAGTCTAGCTATTTCCATTAAAGTACCAAAACTCCAATCAATCAATGGAGCAATTACTTGCTCAAAAAACTTGCAACTTTACATTTAAAACATTAAACAACCTAGCTTAACAACTCTGATTAAATTTATTAGGTTCTCTAGCTCCTTGTGGATTCGATCCCTAAGTACTACAACTGAACCTCTTATTTGAGAGAGAGATTCACTCCTTAGGGTAATTTGAGTGATATCACAAGGTCACTGTCGACCGGTTCTTCCAAAGCTCCGTCGATCGTCGCTTCAAACCGACAATCGAATGACGGCTAAGATGGAGTGTCGATCGATACTTTAGCATCCTATTCACGTTTAGCTCATGGATCATCTCCGATCTCCATGTGGGACGTATGTGGCTTGACAACTCTTACTAGATTAATAGACATTGGGATCTATGAGTGTTAGGCACAGCTGGTTAGTCTGCATGTTGCAATCTGCTCCTACAGTACCCATAAAAGCTCTTCCAAGTAGTAGAGAAGAATTCCAGTTAAGCTTGATATCCAGGATATGAAAGTCTATCGGATCAAGGGCATTACCAATCTGCACCCCAATGTTTTTGATGATTCCTGCTGAGTTCCTCTTAGATGGAGTGTCGATCGATAGTTTAGCATCCTATTCACGTTTGGCTCCTGGATCATCTCCGATCTCCATGTAGGACGTATGTGGCTTGACAACTCTTACTGGATCATAATAGACATTGGGATCTACGAGTGTTAGGCACAGCTGGTTAGTCTGCATGTTGCAAACTGCTCCTACAGTACCCATAAAAGGTCTCCCAAGTAGTAGAGAAGAATTCCAGTTAAGCTTGATATCCAGGATATGGAAGTCTATTGGATCAAGGGCATTACCAATCTGCACCTCAAGGTTTTTCATGATTCCTGCTGAGTTCGTCTTAGATGGAGTGTCGATCGATACTTTAGCATCCTATTCACGTTTGGCTCCTGGATCATCTCCGATCTCCATGTAGGACGTATGTGGCTTGACAACTCTTACTGGATCATAATAGACATTGGGATCTACGAGTGTTAGGCACAGCTGGTTAGTCTGCATGTTGCAAACTGCTCCTACAGTACCCATAAAAGGTCTCCCAAGTAGTAGAGAAGAATTCCAGTTAAGCTTGATATCCAGGATATGGAAGTCTATTGGATCAAGGGCATTACCAATCTGCACCTCAAGGTTTTTGATGATTCCTCATGAGTTCCTCTTAGAGCAGTCCACAAAAATGAACGAATCTTCTGAAGGCTCTATCTCCAAACCTAGATGGTGCCATCACTTTTGGTAGAATGCTGACTAAAGAACCTGTGTCGTAGAGCGCACTAGGGTAGTCAATGCCTCTTATCAAGAATGGTACTACAAACTTTCGAGGATCATTCTTCTTCTTCAGTGTAATCCTCTGTCTCATCTACTTTTTGACCTGATGGAACATTCTCTCAATGTCCGGTTCAGTTTTCTTGGTTTCTCTGAAAAACATCCACAATCTGTGGGTAAAGTAAGCCTCACTGAATGGCTTATCCATCGGTATCCTTAGAACCCTTTTAGTGAAGTTATCCATATCCTTCTCATAAGCTCCTCTCTTTAGATGCTTGGAAACCTTTTCTTTCCTTCTCCTAAAGGTTCGTCCCTCAATAACCATTTTAACCATCATAGGCTCTCATGCATCTTCAGATTGCTGACTGTTGTTGTCTGTTGATGTCTTTGTAGGTTTAGATGGGTTTCTGAGTGCATTCAGTCTGGTTGCATCGATGCTAGGTAGTCGCACTCGGTAAGTGAAAGGCAGATGTCGATCGATGCTGGAGAACTCCTGTTGATCGGTGCCTAACTTCTGGTGTTGATCGGTGACACGGCAGGGTTAGGGTGGATGAGGGTGTCGAGCTGCGAACTCCTCGTGAGTCATGATCCTCACTTTCTCGCACGATGCAACGGACTCCATATAAGGTTTCGATCAATGCTGGACAAAATGTGTCGGTCGGTGCTCGGATAAGTCCATCGGCCGATGTTTCTCTCTTGGTGTCTATCGACACTAGTGTGAACTGCCAAAACTCATAGATCTCTCAACTTCAAAGTCTCTCTCTTGAAGCTTCTCCTGCTTAACCACTTACCAGAAATCATCATCTATGATGGCACTCATGTGGTGTTTCAGTGCTTCTTCTCCTTTACCCTTGACTAAGGCGTCTTGCGTCTTAACAGCTTCTCATGTCTGAACCACCTGCATCTCTAACTTCTTCACATGTGTGCTCAAAGATTCAAACTTTGTGTTCAGGTTGGTGTAGACAGCATCTATCTTCCCATTGAAATCCACTGTCAGCTGCTGCTGGCCTTGAAGAACTTGATCAAGCTTTTCTTCAATCTTGCTTTCAAGGATCTCTGACGGTGGTTTCTAGTAAGAAGAGTTTCCGTAGGGTTTGTTGCTGTTATTGTAGTTGTTGTTGTAGGGTTTCTTGTACTGCGAACTCTGGTGGTAGCCGCTCCTCTGTTCATTGTCATAGAAGTTTCTGTATCCACTCTGATTCCTAGACCTCTGATTCTGAAAACCTGATAAATTTCACATCTTCCTCGTCGTTTTTATCATTGTCGACGTCTACAGCTTCTACATCTTATGCAAAACTCACTATCAACGTATACAGCTTCTACATCTTCTATATCTTCTGCATCTTATGCAACAGGAAATAAAAAATCATGCGTAAGAAGCTCATACGCTAACTCTTAAGTGAGGAGCATAGTATGAAACATGCAAAGTACTGGGTCAGAAGCTCGGACATTAACTCTTACTCAAGAAGCATAGTGCAAACCTGCAAAGTCATGTGTAAGAATCTCACACCAATACTCTTATGGAGGGATCATAGTATGAAACATACAAAGTACTGCGCAAGAAGCCCAAACACTAACTCTTATGCAGCGATCATAGTATGAAACATGCAGTCCTACGCAAGAAGCTCCTACCTTACAATTACACAAGAAACATATTATAGAACATGCATAGTATTGCGTAAGAAGCTCACACTCTTACTCTTACATAGGAAACATATTACAGGACATGTTGAGTATTGCGTAAGAAACTCACATGCTTACTCTTACGCAGAGAGCACATTAAAAACATGCAGTTTACTACGTAAGAATCTCACACACTTGCACTTACACATGGAGCATATTACATAACATGCAAAGTACTGCATAAGAAGCTAACATGTTTACTCTTATGTTGGAAACATATTACAGAACATACATATATAGTATTTCGTAAGAAGCTCATTCTTTCCCTAATGGAGAAAGCATATTACATAACATGTATATTATTCTGTAAGAGGATCACACACTTACTCTTAGGCAAAGAGAATATTACAAAAACATGCAGATTATTGCGTAAGCAACTCACGCTCTTACTCTTATGTAGTGAGCAAATTACATAACATGTGAATTCATGCGTAAGAAGCTCACATGCTTACTTTTACGTGGGGAGCATACTATAAAACATGTCAATTCCTGGGTAAAAGCTCGAGAAACAATAACTATGCAAGAAACAATAACTCTGCAGGAAACATAAACACAAACCAAGAGTTTGTACATGGACAGAAAATGTGCAAAAATTCTAACCACATGAGAACATAAATTCCCTGCTTATCCAGACAAAGAAAGCAGTAAGATTGGTGCTTGAGTCACCACACTAGGTAACATTAAAACTAAATCTCTGCAACGAAAGATTGATTTGAATACTGTGATTTCAGTTCAAGAATGGCTCTTAAATAAATTCTTAGCAATTCGTTTGATCTGCTATTCTGATTTACCTGAGAATATCCATGAGTCTAACGTTTTTCCTAATCTAAATTACAACCGTTTTGATTCTCTGTTATTCTTGTTTGTTTAACTTAATTCGAAAACTGATATTTATTAACTAATCTTGAAGCTCTGTAGATTAAACTCCTATATACTACGATTGCACCTCTAAATTTTCAGTAGTTCATCAAAGATTATTTTTGAACATATCAATCTATTGTACTAAAATTACCTCCTAACGATAAATGCATACAACGCTATGAAAAAAACAATAACTCTGCAGGAAATATAATTGTACTATAAAACATGTCAATTCCTGCGTAGAAGCTCGGGAAACAAAAACTATGCAAGAAACAATAACTCTGCAGGAAACATAAGCACAAACCAAGAGTTTGTACATTGACAGAAAATGTGCAAAAATTTTAACCACGGGAAAACATAAATTCCCTGCTTATCCAGACAAAGAAAGCAGTAAGATTGGCGCTTGAGTTACCACATATGGGAACCGAAATTCACACTATCGATTTCCGTAATCGGAGGAAAGTCAAGAAACCCTAATTTTCCCTGAGGTCCCGGATTCTCGGTGAGAGCCAACGACAAGTAACCAAACAAATGCGGAAAATACGATAAGATAACAAACCGAACTCACAGAAAAAGGTAGATCTTATTTCGAATCCGCATAAGAGCATTGTGATCATTACAAGAGATTATAAAAGCTTCGGCCGCAAGAGCTGTCAGCGAATTACTTAGTTCTAGCAACCTAAAACCTTAAACCTAGTTGAGTCGCAGCTCGATACCAGAAGACGAAAAAGATACGAAAAAGGTTTTGATTGATTTCGGACTGAACCTTATGAAAGGCTGCCTACGTACCCCTTTCGAGGATCAAGCCGAACGTAGTTCGATTGAAAGAGTAGAACAAGAGATCGAACTGCCTAGGCGAGTTCGACTAGTAATCGAGTGCCAGTCAGAGAAACAGAACATGTCGAGAAAAATGCCTAAAAGTTTCTAAGTGCAGAGAGTTCTCAGAATAAAAAGAATTGTCCCCTTTCCTCTTCAACCTCGACGTCTTTATATACTCCTCCTAGAGGCGGTTTGCTCTTTTCCTTTCTGCCCTTGGTCGAGTTTATCGCTTCGCGGAAATATTCCATTTTCCTTCGATCTTCGTGTTTATCTTTGGAAACTTCACATTTATCCTCCGAACTTAACATTTATCTTCTCCTGCATAACAAAAGATAAACCGTCATAACGATTGGGCTTGATTTGGTATAAAATCGTAAGTGGGCTCTTAGCCGCGTTCTGGGCCCTTTCGGGCCATTTTCCGTTTTAGGCGTTTTTACGATTATATAAAAAGAGTGCCTTCAAAAGGACGTTGACTCCGAAGAACATTCAAATTCCTCGTATAGCATAGGCAATTCAAGGTGTTCAGCTAACCGTTGCCGTTTTATACGATCAATCCGAATGTTAGTCGAGAAAACAAGTTCTTGCGGTTTTTAAATCGTAAAGTTCTAACGGTAACTCCGATCGAGATGAAACAAGAGCAGGTTCGTTCTAATCCCGAAAGGGGGAGCTGCAAGGACGGGACGAAGACAGCACGATCGTTCCAGCTCGGCCATCCGCCGAACTGGACTGGTCCAGCTCGGCGGATGGCCGAGCTGGTCGCGTGTTCGGTCCAGCTTGGCCATCCGCCGAAGTGGACTGGTCCAGCTTGGCGGATGGCCGAGCTGGTCGCGTGTTCGATCCAGCTCGGCCATCCGCCAAACTGGACTGGTCCAGCTCGGCGGATGGCCGAGCTGGACAGTGTACTCTGTCCACCCTTCAATAAAACGGGCATAACGTATGCTACAGGATGCTGATTGACGTAAGACCGGTGGTATTGGAAATATAACTCAAAGCTCTATCTTATGTCCAAAGATGGGCTCAATCAAACCTTGGGAAGGTCTTCATCCATAGCTAAACATCTGACGCATCTGTGCAGTTCTGCACCTCAAAAGGTCCAAACGAACGAGTTGAACTGCGTGTTTGGTTCCGTGATCCATTTCTCTTGAGTCTTTTGCTCAGGAATTTTTTTCGAGAGTGTGTCGAGTAAGCTTCCGTACAGAAACGCAATTTTTGGAAGTTTATTTCGAGATAACCGTTTTTGACCCGTACCTACGTACCCTTGTTGAAGGGATCAAGCCTTTCGTAGTTCGTTTTGAAGTTAAGGTTCTTATGACCTGTTTTCCAGCGAGACCTTTACGGTCTAGTTCATATGTAGAGGTTATCAGGCATGTTGCTGCCGATGGCTTTTTATATGGGTGTAGAAGGAAGACTACGAGTTGTCATCTCGTAATCTAACTATGTGTGAACTGCTATATCTGTGATCTGTTTCGAGAGTTTTCCACAGTGCGTAAACTTGCGGGATTTCTGAAGACGCTCGAATATTAGCCAAGAGACAAATTTTGGGATCTCGTATCAGGGTGTTTGATACTATGCCTAGAGATGTTAGAGACCAGTGTGCTGGGTTAAAGGCAAGACATAGGTCTAATCACGGCTTTAGGGGGTGCGATGACTACTTCGTCTTACGTTTCCGGTATTCTTTTCGACCTGATTCCGTCCCGCTTTAAAGTCCGTGATATGTTCTCGACTTACGTGACTTGTATGGTAGGAATCGAGCATCTCTTCGAGTACAATTTTTAAGTCTCCCGAAAGTGCTGACCAAAATTTCGGATTTTTTATATAGCGCTATTACCCTTGTGTCGAGTGTTCGAGAGCTATCTCTACGAGATGGCTTAGTCTGTTTAGGAAGTTGAGAGTTTGTTGTGATCAGCAACAAACTTATCGGTAGATATTACCGTTTTTGACTCCTCACGAAGGATACGTGTTTGAAAAGATGTTAATGCGTATGACTGTTTGGTCTTCCAACAAGGTGTTTTTATCGAGGAAGGTATTTTTGTCGAAAAAAAACTTATTCTTCAACCATCTGCGAAGTCTCGGGATACTGAAGGTTGGTTTTTCTTTTGCATGCCGCATTTTCGTGGTTGACATGTTTGTGGGCTTGAAGATGTTTCGCGGTGTTGCAAGAGTTTAGTCTTAACCCTACGTCGGAGAAACATTTTTGGTTTATCTACGGATGTTCGCAGCCAAAACTGTTATTGCTGTTCGGATGCTAATAGTTTGATTTGCGATCGAGGAATTAGGACCAAGGGGTCGCGTAAATTTGTCCAAGGGAAGAAACGTGTTCCTTCATAGTGCTTTGTGAAGTGTTGGCCTTCGGAGATCTATTTCATGCATTTTTTAGGATGTTTCGTATAGCTCAAGGAGATTTGTTATGAATTTTTCCTTACAGGCCGCATATTATGGGTAAAACATAGCGGGCTTAAAGTGTATCGAACTTGGTCGATTGTCGACAAGTTTAGGTTTTCCGTTAACCATTTGGTTGTTAGGACTGAGATTCGTTACGAAGAATTTATCATATGATTTCCGACTGTGGGCTATACGATAATTATTCTCTTAATAGTCACACGACGTTTTTAGACAAATCATAGATTGTCGTTTAGCCGTTAAGTGATGGAGCGGTGGTTTCTCAAATAGTTTGGCTTGGCGTGAAGGATGTGTTCACTCAAATAGCCAAGGACGTTGTTATGCAGGATTAGACCATGGTACTTTCGTGTTAATATTAAGGTCATGTTAGTTTACGATCGTCCTTAAAGGGGTGGCCAAATTCTGGTTTGGACCTTTACTGGAAGGCGTAATTGACCAAGGCCAAAGAGCGCTTGTCGAGATTGATAGGCCAAGTTTGTCTGAGTTATCCGTGTTAAGATGACCGATAGTCATAGAAAACGATTCTCCGCTTTAGGTTTCAGTTATACGATGAATGTTTCGTATAATTTTACCTATAGTATTATGAAAATTGATTCGTTTTTGTCTGAGGAAGACATAGCCTAAGAGGTTTGATACAGAACCAGTGCAGAGTCAGTTGCGGGACGATTTCCTGCTCGGATGTGACCGAGGGGAATGAAACGCAGAAGCCAGTGAGCCGCATGGCTAAAATATGAGATCTATTAAATCATGATGCGAAGAGATCTCCCTTTATATTGATCATCCAAAGTCAGATTTTACAGCTTTGTATTTTCTATACAAAAAATATTTCTTCGTAAAACTTGTTATGTTTGCTTTTGAAAGTTTCTTCGTATGACTTGATCTGATTTTTCGCGTAAGTAATGGGCGACCGGTTTTACGAAGGTTGTAAATCGGTGATACGTTTGCACATGTCAAAGTAACGTTGTTTCTACGGGTTTTACGAGAAACATTTCTGCTTTGATTTTGATCTTTGGTGAAAGTTGCTTGGAGTTACTCATGGAGTGTTACCGAAGTTTATTTCGCTATGATCTAGTCGCATAACGTTTTTCATAGGCTTTTGAGAAGATTCTCATGACATATTCGTTTCTGGAACGAATTGGTCAACCAGCGGTAGATCTGGCCAACGATCGGGAAGAAAGTGTTCCCTTTAATGTGCTCGCTGCTACTTTTATTCTCAAGTTTTCTTCGCCGCAAATGTTTTCGATGCACTACCGTGACTCACTTGGTTCAACGGAGACTGAAGAAATGCTTTGATGCTTGAAGATTTCTCGTAAAAAAAATTTATACGAAATTGGCTTTATAAAGCCGGAGAGGGTTTCAAAACTTTGGCTAATCGTCGAGTTTCAGTTTGATATTGGTACAGGTTTTCTATACGCATGATTGGGACAAGAAATGATGTATAGTCTTTGAGATTATGTTCATGATTGTCTGGATACGTTGCTGGCGTTTAGACAGATTTTCGATTGTCGTTTGCCTATTTGGGACGATTTGCTTTGACGAAAGCGCTTTTTTGACGATTTGCAAAAGTTTTTGAAGTTTGGGAGTATACGAGTATAGTATACGTACCTACTTCCCCTTTTTTTACGAAGAAAACGGTTGAACCGATACTTTGAAGGGTTGTGTACGTTTTTTCTTTGAAGGTTTGGAATGATCGACAATCCGGGTCGATTTAAAGACAACGCTGGGACTGTGATTTGGTTGTTTCTAGGTTGACGACTTACAATATGTCTCGGTTTTGAGAAAATCGCTAGAAACGAATCGGTTTTAAGACGACGTTCAAGTCTCTAGTTTTTTTTTCTCATTAGGAAGCGATCGAGCTGGATATGCATGGCGATCGTTTCTCGATTTTCAGAGAGTTTAGATCGTTTTGCAAGATTTGGCTGAACAGTTATGGAACGATATACCGAGACAAGAAAATCGCCTAAGACTTAGTTCGCTAGACTATCCACCTAGGTTTTAAGTTCCCTAAAGTTCTATGGCAGTCTCAAAGGCGTTTTTATTTCTTAGTAATTTCCTACGAAAATTCAAAGTATTGGCTGAACAGTTATGGAACGATATACCGAGACAAGAAAATCGCCTAAGACTTAGTTCGCTAGACTATCCACCTAGGTTTTAAGTTCCCTAAAGTTCTATGGCAGTCTCAAAGGCGTTTTTATTTCTTAGTAATTTCCTACGAAAATTCAAAGTATGATTTCAAAAATTTCAAGTTGGAAAGACCTTATTTCTCTCGAAGATTCGGGTTAGCCTCTTCTCCGTTTTGCTTGCTCATTTGCCCTTACTCTTTTTGTGTCTGTCTGCCCATTTCAAATAGCAAGAATATTGATTCTTCCTGGACTTCTCTGCTTTCTTGGCCGCGTTTAGGCTGCTGCCAATCTTGCGGTTTTCGTGATCCATGTTTCAATAATCACTGGATTTACTAAAATGAATAAGCATCTCGTCGAAAAAATTTTAACGTTTAGGAGATGCCAGGGACGATCAAGAGATGCTAAGGATGATCAGGAAGACTCGCCAGGTGATGAGGTTTTGGCGACAGATCAAGGCGTTAGAGGAAGGATAGTTAGACCGTGGAGAGAGGTGGATGGGCGAATTTTGATTCTTGGATTTCGCTCCATCTCTTTCCTTATCCGAGATTCTTTTTCTACGATCGTTGTTAGATTTTCGAAGATTGTCAAATGTTGCCAACTTTAGTTTTACGAAAGTTTTTTCCGAAAAATAATATCGAGTTTAATTTTACAAAAGTTATTCCGCAGAATGTTATCGATTTTAATTTTACGAAAGTTGTTTCGTAAAATGTTGTCGAGCTTAATTTTTGCAAAGGTTTTTTCGCAAGATGTTGTCGAGCATAATTTTTACGAGATTTGTTCTGTAAAGAAGTTTTCAAGTTTTGGTTGTACGAGAGTCGTGACGAGGTTAATTATTGCAACCAAGCTTAATTAGAAGTTTTTCTCATATCCGTGGGATTGATCCGTAGATGTTTCGAGTAGTTTTTTCCGAAGTAAGATTTAGGTGACAAACATAGACAACTCGCAGAATTTGTTACTATGGAAGTGATACTTGAATTCTTACGAAATCTTAGGCTTCGGAAAACGTTTTAGCGGTGGGGATACGATCTCCCGTTTTGCTTTATTTAGTCTTCGTCAGCCGTTTTAGGTTTCGAGTGATTCTATAAAAATCAACTTCTTTTCTCTGAAAGTTATTTGCAAGAAGTACGGCCGTGGGGGTTTCGTAACCGATTTGCTGCACTTCCTATTTCTACGATTAATCTATGGTTTTCCAAAAGATATTCGGAAGAAGTACAGCGGCGAGTTATGTACCCGATTTGCTGTGCTTCCTTTTTTCCGTGCCTAACCTAGGGTTTTTCCGCAAGATATTCGGAAGAAATACAGCGGTGAGTTATGTACCCGATTTGTTGTGCTTCCTTTTTCTGCGATTAACCTAGGGGTTTTCTGCGGTTTTGGGGAGAGCAAGTTTTACTTTTCCGAAAACGTGTTTTGGTAAAACCCTTACACGTTGAGACTTCTTTAGTTCGGTAATGAGCCAAACTTACAGGGTTTGATAAAATTTATCGTTTCCCTTTATGTTTAGAGAGAGAAATCGCGAGCTCGTTTCATTGCACTTCCTTTGGCGAAAAGTCACGGCTAGGTTTTTAATTTTCTCAAGAACTGTGGCGTTAGCGTAGCGTTGGCCATAGGCGCAGTGGTGGCTGGAGTTGTCTTACTAGCATTGTTGCGAACTGCAATTTTGTCTCTCTTATTTCCAGACATTGTTTTGATCAAGCGTTTTGTGGCTATGAGTTAGAAGAGGAGAGTCAAGAAACCCTAACTTTCCCTGAGGTCCCGGATTCTCGGTGAGAGCCAACGACAAGTAACCAAACAAATGTGGAAAATGCGAAAAGATAACAAAACGAACTCACCGAAAAAGGTAGATCTTATATACTCCTCCTAGAGGCGGTTTGCTCTTTCCCTTTCTGCCCTAAAGATAACAAAACGAACTCACCGAAAAAGGTAGATCTTATATACTCCTCCTAGAGGCGGTTTGCTCTTTCCCTTTCTGCCCTTGGTAGAGTTTATCGCTTCGCGAAAATATTCCATTTTCCTTCGATCTTCGTGTTTATCTTTGGAAACTTCACATTTATCCTCTGAACTTGACATTTATCTTCTCCTGCATAACAAAAGATAAACCGTCATAATGATTGGGCTTGATTTGGTATAAAATCGTAAGTGGGCTCTTAGCCGCATTCTGGGCCCTTTCGGGCCGTTTTCTGTCTTAGGCGTTTTTACGATTTAATAAAAAGAGCGCTTTCGAAACGACGTCGATTCCGAAGAACATTCAAATTTCTCGTATAGCGTAGGAAATTCTAGGTGTTCAGCTAACCGTTGACGTTTTATACGATCAATCCGAATGTTAGTCGAGAGAACAAGTTCTTACAGTTTTTAAATCGTAAGTTCCAACGGTAACTCCTTTTTACTTCTTATTGGTGCTGTTGGGAAATCTGCACAGATTGATAGAAATGAAACAAGAGCAGGTTCGTTCTAATCCCGAAGGGGGGAGCTGCGAGGACAGGACGAAGACAAAACGATCGTTCCAGCTCGGCCAACCGCCGAACTGGACTGGTCCAGCTCGGCGGATGGCCGAGCTGGTCGTGTTGTCGATCCAGCTCGGCCATCCGCCGAACTGGACTGGTCTAGCTCGGTGGATGGCCGAGCTGGTCGCGTGTTCGATCCAGCTCGGCGGCTGGACTGGTTCAGCTCGGTGGATGGCCGAGCTGGTCGGGTTGTCGATTCAGCTCGGCCATCCGCCGAGCTGGACGGTGTGCTCTGTCCACCCTTCAATAAAACTGGCATAACTTATTCTACAGAATGCTGATGACCTCAGACCGGTGGCATTGGAAAGCTAACTCAAAGCTCTATCTTGTGTCAAAAGATTGACTCAATCAAACCATGGGAAGGTATTCATCCATAGCTAAACATCTGACGCATCTGTGCAGTTCTGTACCTCAAAAGGTCCGAATGAACGAGTTGGACTGCGTCAAAGATGGGCTCAATCAAACCATGGTAAGGTCTTAATCAATAGCTAAACATCTGACGCGTCTGTGCAGTTCTGCACCTCAAAAGGTACGAATGAACGAGTTGAACTGCGTGTTCCGTGATCCATTTCTCTCGAGTCTTTTGCTTAGGAACTTTTTTCGAGAGTGTGTCGAGAAAGCTTTCGTACAGAAACGTAATTTTTGGACGTTTATTTCGAGATAACCGTTTTTGACCCCAACAATGTTTGCTTTTTGTTGTCGATAAAATATATCCAGAACTCGTCGTTTAACATTTTTCAATAAAAATTATACTAATTTTTTATTTTGAGAATATTTTCTCGGATTTTCAGACATTGATTCCGTCGTGACCGATTTTGACCCCAACACCACACCAGGTACATTAACAGTAAAACTAATTTTTGTAACAAAAGTTTATTGTTTTGAATACTGTGATTTGAGTTCAAGAATTATTCTTACATAAACTCTTAGCAATTAGTTTGATCTATAATTTTGATTTACCTGAGAATATCCATGAGTCTAACTTTTTTCCTAAACTGAATTAATACAACCGTTTAGATTCTTTTTTATTCTTCTATGTTTAACTTAATTTGAAAACAGATATTTATTGACTGATCTTGAATCTCTGTAGATTCGACTTTTATATACTATGATTGCACCTCTGAATTTGCTGTATTTCATTACAAAAACAGATATTTTTGACACACACACTTGTGGAATATATTTTAATTCGGTGAGTTTTTCTGCTGCTTTGATATAGTCCATCTATTCGGCAGAAACTGATAGACAAGTATAGTGGTTTGAAAAAGTTGTAAATGCATCGGAAATTTGTTCCTAACCAATCGAAAATGTACATATACCACCGATAAATATATTTCCACCCTCGTACACATTAATGCTTAAAAATCTAAATAAATCCTTATGATTGATTTTTTAATTGTGGATGGACAAACCAACCTCAAAAAGATCCAGCAGCAAAAGGTGTACTTACAAATGATTTCACACAAGGAATTAGGTAATTGATGGGGATTATGTTAAACCATGAAATAACCTTGCAAACAAGTAATGAGTAATTGTCTATGCCCTAAATACCAGAATTGTAGCTATATCTAGTTTTTCTATGGAATCTGCTAGTAAAAATCTCGGCTATAGTCTCGAAAAATTCGCGGTTTTTTTCAAAAAGAAAATCATAAAAAAATCATGAAAAGTAAAAAAATGCAATACGTGACTACTTGTATCTAGTTTGTGGCTAAAAAGCCATGAAATTGTTATGAAACAAAACGTAACTATAATTAGCCACATTTTTAGTCATGATTGTTTTGTGACAACACAATCACGAAATAAAATATAGATAGAATCGTGGCTAATCCACACAAAAATACTGCCTCCGTTTTTTAATATAAATCGTTTTAGAAAAAAATTTATGTTCCAAATTATATGACGTTTTCGGTTTTATATTTAAAATATTTTTTAATACAAGTCGTTTTAGAAAGATTTTTATGTTTCAAATTATATGACGTTTTCGGCTTTCTATGTAAAATTTATTCACTTAATGTTATATGACCAATGATAATATACCTTCTATTTTATTATTGGTTGATTTGTGGTTAGGTAAATAATTAATGATGTTTTTGTTTAGAAAATATAAAAAATTAATGATTTTCTTAATCTATGTGTACAATTCTAAAACGACTTATATTGAGTATTTTTTACCACGACTAGTCACTGATTTTTTGGGGGTATTTATAAAATAGTCACGAAGTTGTCATGAATTCTTTGTGACAGTTTGAAACCCTGAACTATTAATACATTTTAAGCCCTAAACTATAAAATAAAACTTAAAAATCTAATATTTTCAAACCTTAATTTTGTCGCAAGCATTAATTTCATGAAACAAGGGAATTGTTTAAATCACATATGAAAGGATGCGGTATGTACCATTAATTCCAACGGTCGAATTATTATATCCATCTGAACGGATTCAATAACATAATATGTGACGGTAATGATTGCCAACAAACGTGACGTCCAGATTAGAAAGTGGACTTTGAAAAGAAATGTATTTACAATGATCATTTCTCTGATTCTCTCTATGTCCTGGACTAGAAAAACAACGTAAGGAGCAGATTGTTTTGGCCATGATCTCGCGTTATCAGTAATTGTCCAATTGAAATTTTAAAATATGGAGCACATGCAAATTGGAAATGATTTCTGTATATATACATATGGCCGTGGCAACACGGGAAAAGCAAATTGAGAAAGTCGGTCTTCATCTTTTCCTTAAAAAGTCAACAAAGAGAGTAAAAAGGGATGGAGAATAAAAATCAGGAAGAGGCTTCGATCATCGAAGTTTCAACCCTTACTTGCATAGATCTAGCAAATTCTGATCTTCATCAATTAGCTGTTTTCCTTAAGCAGGTTATTAAAGTCCCACATCAATCAATATAATGATCTTTGGGCAATATATATGTGTATTGGCAATTCTCAACTCTTGAGTTAGCTTTTGCGTGTGAGTTAGGTCCATCACTAATATGGTATCAGAATATGGTATCAGAGTCCATGGTTAAGCCCAACATATGATTTCTCATATAAACAGTTTCCTGCTTATGTAGCCTGTAAAAATGGTCCATCTTGCTGTGGTATATCTGAGATGTTGGGCTTGGGTTGTTTCCATTGGACCGTTTCCTACCCACATCTCGAGAGGGGCTATTAAAGACCCACATCGATCAATATAATGATCTTTGGGTAATATATCTTCCACTCTTGAGCTAGCTTTTGGGTGTGAGTTAGGCCCATCACTAATACAAGTATTTTGTTTTTTTCCTCGCATATGTTTTACATTCCGATCATTATAATTTATGTCGAAACATTAATACGTTGTGGGTGATTTTTTTTTGTGGGTGATATTGCCCAAGGCATGTTCGGATAGTGGATTTTTCTATGTCATAAATCATGGTATAAGAGAGGAATTGAACGACCAGGCTTTCGAGCAGAGCAAGAAGTTATTCACCCTTCCTTTGGAACAGAAGATGAAGGTCTTGGAAACGAGAAGTTTCGAGGCTACGTACCAATATGTGATCAACTCTTAGATCCTAAAAATCAAGTGCAAGGTTTGTCCGATCAGCTTTCACTTGCTTTGTCTAAAATTATTGTTGAAGTTTCTCACTCTTTTTGTACCTTCATGGATTTTAGGGGATTACAAAGAGGGTTTTACCATTGGAACTGAAGGCTTCTAGAAAGGTCCCCATCATGATAAGACATTATATAGCCCCAACATTTGGCCTAACCCTGGTTAGTTTTTGTCGTATATTTGTTTGTTATTTTGATGCTTTTAGTCTTTGAACTCTAAAGTTTTTGGTAGATGTTTTCCCTGGATGGCGGGAGAGCATGGAGAAATATTATCAAAAAGCATTGAAAGTCTCATGTATGTTTCTTTTCTTTAGATATATAAATAGTAGGTGAATTTTTTGGTTAATATTCCCAATGATAAATATTAGGTTGGCTATTATTTATCCAATGAATGTGACATCTCTCTCCCTTATAAAGTATAACTAGTGGTATTCCGGCGCTACGCACCGGGTTCATATATTTTATTTTTAAATGAATTTACAATTCAATTTCAGGTCTTAGTAAAGAAAATATGTTAAAAAATATGAAGATGAAAATATGTTGAAAGAGAATGATTTTTTTTACGATCCATTTGATAGTAGTTATTGATCGTAGTGTATTAATTTGTTTTGAAGTTGTTTAGTTCAAAGTAGAATAGCATAAGTAGTTGTGATTAGTCGATTCAATAAAAGTAGAATAAAAAGCCGATAGTCATAACAAAGTTAATTTAGTTGGAATCTATAATATTTCTTCGTTAATTTTTATGGAAACTATTTCTTCCTTAATTTTTATCAAGATTATCTATAATATTTTATATTTTGTGTGGATTTGTAAGAGAGCATCATAATATATGTTCTTTATATTGACTTTGCATCTTATTAATAAAATAACTATTATTTAAAATTTGTTCAGGATTCTTATGTTTTAATTAAGAAACTATATTTTTGAAGTTAGTTTCTAAATTTTATCGGGTTGTGAATGTTTGGTTGGGACCAGTATTTAACATGATGCTTTTGCGATTGATGTAAATGCAAATTTGCATACCAGAGATTGTAGGCAAGAAATTGTTATTTTTGACATTGTTATTGTAGGCATGACATTGTTATTTTCACAACATTTGTCGAAAATTCATAACCATTAACCTTTTATGTCTAAGTTGTAATCTTCTTTCTTTGACAACACCTAAGTTGTAATCCGAGATTGGTATTTGTTAACAAAGTTCGAATAATCTTTATAAATTTAGTTTTTTTGTACGAAAATATGGTATTAAAATATCTCAAACAATCATTTATATAATTCTGATCAATACTTTAATTGCATTTTATGTTTACTAAATACTATATTAAGCTATGTGACTGATCTTCTTTCTATCTGTAATAATATTCGAGAATTCTGAATTTTACAATATCACAAAAGAATCTGAAGAAGTATCACATATAACAAAAGAATCAGAAGAAGTATCACATACAATGGTAACCATATTTCAAATATAATAGTTTCAACTCATAATGTTACTAAAATAAATGACCACATTCTATTCCAAATATTTGATCAAGTTTTATAATCAGTTAACTGCTTTTCTGATAGTATTATCAACATTCATCTCTTAACTTGAATCAAGCTACAAAATATATATATAATGTTAATTTTTGTTTATATTATTTCCAACTATTTTGTTCAATAACAATTTGCATTATACCTAAACCTAAAACCAAATCTTAGATATCTCTTAATTCCTTGTCCTCTTACTCCTAATAATCAACATTATGTTTTGAAACATTATCTAAAAAGGTGTTTATTGTTAGACATGTTTCTTCCAGTGATATCATAATCAATCAATGATTTTTGTATCACAGATTAACATGAAATTTGATTCTAATCATGTTGTTTTCTTCTGTCTACAAATAATATGACAACAATACGTTAAAATGGATGATATGTCTTCAATCAAAGTGACGCACTGCCGCGAGAGGAACTCTCAAATAGGGAAGACACTGTTAAAAACGGCAGCCAGAGATGAGATGATAAATCATTTTTGCTTACGTTATGTGAATCGTCGTCTGAGGGAACATCTTGATTGTTGCATCATCTCCCATTCCATATTTATTCAGTGAATCTTATAATTCTCTATCGGAATGTATTTGCACAAACGTTCTGGTCAAAAGCAAAGGTTTCAGACTCTTGCTTATATATATATGATGGTAAAGAAGAAAAGAGCTGAGTAGAAATATGGCCACTCCTTAGTTAAGGTCGTCATATGTGATTGGTTCATTGTTGTTTGCATCTATGTTTGTATACACTGTTTCTCAAAGAAATCTCAAGTCTTGAATGCTATACTTAGTATTAAACTTCTTCTGATCTAACCTCTTATCCCAAGGGTTTCCAGCTCTTTGGCCAATTCCATTGATTGTTAATTCAACTTGCCTTGCATCCGAATGTGCACCCTATTTAAGAAACAATTGGCTGAGATTTATTCGACAGCTAGCTAATCTGATACATCAAAGGTGTTAGGGGAGAGTCCAATATCAGTCTGACTGAGTGTGTAGAGATTATAACATTTTTGTATCCCAAGAGTGTTTGGCTTTGGTCACTGCCACAAGAAGCTCGTATAAGCATTTTCTCAACAACCTTGATACCAAATGACGAGATTTATAGTGTCACATTCACAGAGAAATTAAAACAACAAAATAAAAAAATCTTATCATTTGGTACTACTCAATAGCAGGAAGAATAAAGAAAATTCAACCAGAGTATTAACACCTCGAGACTAAGTACAACCTTGAAAATGATAGATAGATTTGAAACAGAAATCAAGAATCTTGATAAGATGATAACCCAAAAAATGTCTGATTAATATCAGAGAGAGAAAAAGAGATTCGGAGCTTCCAAAGTGAGAGAGCCGTGAAAGATAAACATTTAGTTTTTAGATGCTGAAACATACCACTATAGCCAAACATTCTTCTTCTGGTCCTCGACGGACACAATGTGCAGCACCCCACCGTTCAAAGTATTAGACTGTTAGGGATGTGTGGTAACAGGCCTCATGAACAGACTTTAAGATCCTTGAATCATATAGACACTTTAGTTGGCTTATCCATCTTTCTTGATTGTGAAAGTCCTTGCAGGAGGTTCTGGTGTACCTCTGTGATCAATTGAAGCTAGCGAATTAAATCAAACACATAGAATCAATAAATCATAGTTTGGAAATATGAATTAATAAAAAGAAGGAAAAAAAATTTATCAATATCAAAGACACGTTAATATCCCTGGATGAAACCCAACACTTTCTAATTGTAGGGATGAGTGATGTGATCCATCGAAGGTCTTATTTATAGGAGAATATTTCTTCTGTAACCATGGAGGAAGAAGGGGTATTGAATGCGTGGTAGTGGAAGCCAATCGTTCTTCTTGGTTTAAGCGAATGCATCAAGAATTAAGTAATGTACAAAGGGTCCTTAATTACATTGATTGAATTCTAGCCTGAGACGTTACGAAGTCGAATTTGCAGAGGAGGTGTAATCAGTAAAACGGTGACGGTAATATGTTGTTTGGCAGCCTAAGGTATTGGGCCAATATAAAGTTGTTAGGCCAGGTATATATGGATGTGAAACAGATGTTGGATCACTCAAACGACAGCTTAATAACGAAATAAGAAGAAATCTAGTGCGAAAATGTGTAATAATAATATGGAGCACATGCAACTTTGAAAATGATTTATGTATATATACATATGGCTGTGGCAACAGGGGAAAAGCAAATTGGGAAAGTCTGTCTTCATCTTTTCCTTAAAAAGTCAACAGAGAGAGTGAAAAGGGATGGAGAATAAAAATCAGGAAGAGGCTTTGATCATCGAAGTTTCAACCATTACTTACATAGATCTAGCAAGCTCTGATCTTCATCAATCATCTGTTTTGCTTAAGCAGGTTATTAAAGTCCCACATCGATCAATATAATGATCTTTGGGTAATATATATGTGTATTGGTAATCCTCAACTCTTGAGCTAGCTTTTGGATGTAAGTTAGGTCCATCACTAATATAGTATCAGAGCCCATGGTTAAGCCCAACAGATGATTTCCCATATAACAGTTTCATGCTTATGTAGCCTGTAAAAATGGTCCATCTTGCTGTGGTATTTCTGAGATGTTGCGCTTGGGTTGTTTCCATTGGACCGTTTCTCACCCACATCTCGAGAGGGGCTAATAAAGACCCACATCGATCAATATAATGATCTTTGGGTAATATATATATGTATGGGCAATCTTCCACTCTTGATCTAGCTTTTGGGTGTGAGTTAGGCTCATCACTAATACAAGTATTTTTTTTCCTCGAATATGTTTTACATTCCGATCATTATAACTTATGTCGAAACATTGATACATTGTGGGTTTTTTTGTGGGTGATATTTCTCAAGGCATGTTCGGATAGTGGATTTTTCTGTCATAAATCATGGTATAAGAGAGGAATTGAACGACCACGCTTTCGAGCAGAGCAAGAAGTTCTTCACCCTTCCTTTGGAAGAGAAGATGAAGGTCTTGGAAACGAAAAGTTTCGAGGCTATGCACCAATATGTGATCAACACTTAGATCCTAAACACTACAAGAAAACATCACCTTAACGAGGGCGGTTTTCCTCGTTATTTCGTCGTAAAAGAGGCTTTACGACGAAATAGCGAGGAAGCGCGTTTGCTCGTTACTCGTCCGTCGTAACACATATTTCCTCGCTAATTCGTCGTAACTTAGCGAGGAATATATTTCGTCGTAAAGACGAAGTAGGGCGATTCGTCGTAAAGACCACGTCAATATTCCACGCAAAGACGTCGCTACAATTCCTCGTAAATACCTCGAAATGAGTTCCTCGTAACCTACACGTAAATACCTTGAAAGAGTTTCCTCGCAAAATACACGTAACAACCACGAAACGATTTCCTCGTAAAATACTCGTAAACTTTTCC
>NC_027748.1:20522315-20527436 GCF_000695525.1 Brassica oleracea var. oleracea
AAACATCCATATTTATAGGAAAATTCGAATCTGGTAGTTGTAATTTTGCTATGAATTTACGACGAAAATTAATTAGGTGGGCAAAAAAAACGTGTAACACCTATAAAGTTGGTGGATTCAAAAATTTCCTCGCTAAATACACGTAAACTATTACCTCGTAAATACCACGCAAAGGTTACGTCGTATTTACGAGGAAATAGTTTTTCCTCGTAAAATACTCGTAAAATTACATCTACTTTACGACGAAACAGTTTTGTCGTTACGTTACGAGGAAATAACGATGACTTTAGTTTTTCACGTAAATTCGTCGTAAACTCGACGCAAATTTACGAGGATTGTTTTTCCTCGTTAATTTTCGTAGTTAAGCATGTGTTTTCTTGTAGTGAAAATTCAAATGCAAGGTTTGTCCGATCAGCTTTCTCTTGCTTTGTCTAAAATTATTGTTGAAGTTTCTCTCTTTTTATACCTTCATGGGTTTTAGGGGATTACAAAGAAGGTTTTACCATTGGAACTGAAGGCCCCAAGAAAGGTCCCCATCATGATAAGACATTATATAGCCCCAACATTTGGCCTAACCCTGGTTAGTTTTTGTCGTATATTTGTTTGTTATTTTGATGCTTTTAGTCTTTGAACTCTAAAGTTTTTGGTAGATGTTTTACCTAGATGGTGGGAGACCATGGAGAAATATTATCAAAAAGCATTGTAAATCTCATGTATGTTTCTTTTCTTTATATATGTAAATAGTAGGTGAATATTTTGGTTAATATTCTCAATGATAAATATTAGGTTGGCTATTATTTATCCAATGAATGTGACATCTCTCTCCCTTATAAAGTATAACTAGTGTATTCCGGCGCTACGCACCGGATTCATATATTTTATTTTTAAATGAATTTACAATTCAATTTCAGGTCTTAGTAAAGAAAATATGTTAAAAAATATGAAGATAAAAATATGTTGAAAGAGAATGATTTTTTTTACGATCCATTTGATAGTATTTATCGATCGTAGTGTATTAATTTGTTTTGAAGTTGTTTAGTTCAAAATGGAATAGCATAAGTAGTTGTGATTAATCGATTCAATAAAAGTAGAATAAAAAGCCGATAGTCGTAACAATGTTAATTTAGTTGGAATCTATAATATTTCTTCGTTAATTTTTATAGAAACTATTTCTTAGTTAATTTTTATCAAAATTATCTATAATATTTTATATTTTGTGTGGATTTGTAAGAGAGCATCATAATATATGTTCTTTATATTGACTTTGCATCTTATTAATAAAATAACTATTATTTAAAATTTGTTCAGGATTCTTATGTTTTAATTAAGCAACTATATTTTTGAAGTTAGTTTCTAAATTTTATCGGGTTGTGAACGTTTGGTTGGAACCAGTATTTAACATGATACTTTTGCAATTGATGTAATTGCAAATTTGCGTACCGTAGATTGTAGGCATGAAATTGTTATTTTTGACATTGTTATTGTAGGCATGACATTGTTATTTTCACAACATTTGTCGAAAATTCATAACCATTAACCTTTTATGTCTAAGTTGTAATCTTCTTTCTTTGACAACACCTAAGTTGTAATCCGAGATTGGAAATTTGTTAACAAAGTTCGAATAATCTTTATAAATTTAGTTGTTTAGTATGAAAATATGGTATTACAAATATCGCAAACAATCATTTATATAATTCTGATCAATACTTTAACTGTATTTTATGTTTACTAAATACTATATTAAGCTCTGTGACTGATCTTCTTTCTATCTGTAATAATATTCGAGAATTCTGAATTTTACAACATCACAAAAGAATCTGAAGAAGTATCACATATAACAAAAGAATCTGAAGAAGTATCACATACAATAGTAACCATATTTCAAATATTATAGTTTCAACTCATAATGTTACTAAGATAAATGACCACATTCTATTCCAAATATTTGATCAAGTTTTATAATCAGTTAACAGCTTTTCTGATAGTATTATCAACATTCATCACTTACAAAAAAAAAAAATATATATATATATATATATATTAAATGTTAATTTTTGTTTATATTATTACCAACTATTTTGTTCAATAACAATTTGCATTATACCTAAACCTAAAACCAAATCTTAAATATCTCTTAATTCATTGTCCTCTTACTCCGAATAATCAACATTATGTTTTGAAACATTATCTAAAAAGGTTTTTATTGGTAGACATGTTTCTTCCAGTGATATCATAATCAGTCAATGATTTTTATATCACTTGTTAGACATGTTTCTTCCAGTGATATCATAATCGGTCAATGATTTTTATATCACAGATTAACATGAAACTTGATTCTAATCATGTTGTTTTCTTCTGTCTGCAAATAATATGACAACAATACGTTAAAAATGGATGATATGTCTTCAATCAAAGTGACGCACTGCCGCGAGAGGAACTCTCAAATAGGGAAGACACTGTTAAAAACGGCAGCCAGAGATGAGATGATAAATCATTTTTGCTTACGTTATGTGAATCGTCGTCTGAGGGAACATCTTGATTGTTGCATCATCTCCCATTCCATATTTATTCAGTGAATCTTATAATTCTCTATCGGAATGTATTTGCACAAACGTTCTGGTCAAAAGCAAAGGTTTCAGACTCTTGCTTATATATATATGATGGTAAAGAAGAAAAGAGCTGAGTAGAAATATGGCCAATCCTTAGTTTAGGTCGTCATATGTGATTGGTTCATTGTTGTTTGCATCTATGTTTGCATACACTGTTTCTCAAAGAAATCTCAAGTCTTGAATGCTATACTTAGTATTAAACTTCTTCTGATCTAACCTCTTCTACCGAGGGTTTCCATCTCTTTGGCCAATTCCATTGATTGTTAATTCAACTTCCCTTGCATCCGAATGTGCACCCTATTTAAGAAACAATTGGCTGAGATTCATTTGACAGCTAGCTAATTTGATACATCAAAGGTGTTAGGGGAGAGTCCAATATCAGTCTGACTGAGTGTGTAGAGATTATAACATTTCTGTATCCCAGGAGTGTTGGCTTTGGTCACTTCCACAAGAAGCTCGTATAAGCATTCTCTCACCAATCTTGATACCAAATGAAGACATTTACAGTGTCACATTCACAGAGAAATTAAAACAACAAAATAAAAAAAAAATCTTATTATTTGGTACTACTCAATAGCAGGAAGAATAAAGCAAATTCAACCAGACTATTAACTCCTCGAGACTAAGTAACTATGTTGCACCGGGACGGATACGGTGACAGATACGGGGACGGGGGCGGGGACGGGAAACGGCTAAATCTAAAATTTATAGATACGGGTACGGCATGGGTACGTCTATATATATATATATATATGTATATATATATATATATATATATATATAAATGTGTATACACATACGTACATTACGTACATGAAACAAACCAAATACTATCTAATATTAATATTGTCTAAGACTTTCTTTTACGTGAGCATTGAAAAACCAAAACCAGAGTTTATGATATGCTTAGTGTGTTTTTCTTAGATGTGAGAAAGATGAAGAATAAGAGCTTGATTAAGACTAAGAGAAGATGGATTAAAAGTTTATAACCCTAATTGTTTTATACAAGACGTGTTTCCTTTTTTTCAATTGTTATCCAAATAAAAAAAGTATGCAAAAGTAAATAATCAAACTTTTACAAAATTATGCCGACTATACATCCTAAACGTTTTGGAAACGTTTCCAAAACCTAACCATGCCGTCCCCACAAACCTTTGCCGTCCCCAGCCTCTCTGAAACGTTTCGGAAACGTTCCCACACCGTCCCCGAGCCGTCCCCGTCCCTGAAACGCCGCTGGTACGCGAGACGTCAATGATATGCCGTCCCCGTGCATCACTGCTAAGTACAACCTTGAAAATGATAGATAGATTTGAAACAGAAATGAAGAATCTTGATAAGATAATAACCCAAAAAATGATAACCCAAAAAATGTCTGATTAATATCAGAGAGAGAAAGAGAGATTTGGAGCTTCCGAAGTGAGAGAGCCGTGAAAGATAAATCATTTAGTTTTTAGATGCTGAAACATACCTCCATAGCCAAACATTCTTCTTCTGGTCCTCGACGGACACAATGTGCAGCACCCCACCGTTCAAAGTATTAGACTGTTAGGGATGTGTGGTAACAGGCCTCATGAACAGACTTTAAGATCCTTGAATCATATAGACACTTTAGTTGGCTTATCCATCTTTCTTGATTGTGAAAGTCCTTGCAGGAGGTTCTGGTGTACCTCTGTGATCAATGCAAGCTAGCGAATCAAATCAAACACAAAGAATCAATAAATCATAGTTGGGAAATATGAATTAATAAAAAGAAGGAAAAAAAACTTATCAATATCAAAGACACCTTAATATCCCTGGATGAAACCCAACACTTTCTAATCGTAAGGATGAGTGATGTGATCCATCGAACACTACAAGAAAACAGCAAGGATTCTGAGGAAAAAAATCGTCGGAATATCGTTATTCCGACGACATACCGACGAAACAAGTCGTCGGAAATAATTCCTCGGAATTTCTTCTTTCCTCGGAAATTCCTCGGAATTTTCCGACGAAATTCCGAGGAAACAAACTTCCGAGGAAATTCTGAGGATCACTAGTTTGTCGGAAAGGTCCTCGGAATATACCGAGGGAGAACTTCGTCGGGATACTTCCTCGGACGTTCATCGATCGATGCGTTTTTAGGCATATATACATCAATCGATAGGAATATACCGAGGGACATATTCCTCGGAATATTCCGAGGGATCTGTCCCTCGGAATATTCCGAGGGAAATGTTCCTCGGTATATACCGAGGAACCGTTCCCTCGGTATATTCCGAGGAAAGGTTTCCCTCGGTATATTCCGAAAGTTTTTTTATAAACAGATCGATTGATGGATTTATGTCCAAAAAAGCATCGATCGATCGAGTAAAAAATATAATTAATTTCCTCGGAATGTAAAAAATATTAATTTTTTTTAAAAAATAAAATTTCTGAAATTTAAATTCGAAAATATGAAATTAAAATTAAAATTGAAATCATATTAATTAATATTCAAAGTTTCACAAATAAAAATAAAACATTCCGAGTTTTT
>NC_027748.1:20530580-20576129 GCF_000695525.1 Brassica oleracea var. oleracea
TTGTATTTATAGTTTAAATCCTGCCGACAGACCGAGGAAATTCCGACGGAATTCCGACGGAAAAGGCTAGTTCGTCGGAATTTCCTCGGAATTTTGTAAAATCCCCCAACGGCTCTCCAACGGCTATAATATTTCCTCGGAATTCATCAGTTTTTTTCCGAGGAACCCATTTTCCCTCGGAATATTCCGACGGATAGATATTTCCTCGGAATTCCGTCGGTTTTGGAAATATGAATTAATAAAAAGAAGGAAAAAAAATTTATCAATATCAAAGACACGTTAATATCCCTGGATGAAACCCAACACTTTCTAATTGTAGGGATGAGTGATGTGATCCATCGAAGGTCTTATTTATAGGAGAATATTTCTTCTGTAACCATGGAGGAAGAAGGGGTATTGAATGCGTGGTAGTGGAAGCCAATCGTTCTTATTGGTTTAAGTGAATGCATCAAGAATTAAGTAATGTAAAAGGGGTTCTTAATTACATTGATTGAATTCTAGCCTGAGACGTTCCGAAGTCGAATTTGCAGAGGAGGTGTAATCAGTAAAACGGTGACGGTAATATGTTGTTTAGCAGCCTAAGTTATTGGGCCAATATAAAGTTGTTAGGCCAGGTATATATGGATGTGATACAGATGTTGGATCACTCAAACGACAGCCTAATAACGAAATAAGAAGCAATCTAGTGCGACAATGTGTAATAATAATATACATAATTTTTCACATATAAAGTTTAACCCAATTACACAAAGGCCTAACAAATCTTACATGTGACCCAAATAAGCCCATCACGAAATCAACTTTTGAAAATAAAAAAATAGGAAACCATGTGTCCTAAAATGCTCTAGCCTCTGAATTATGTGGCAGCATAAAGAAGAAGATAAGTCTCCTTTATTGTTATAGATTTCATTTACCGTTATAGAATTTTAAGTTACTTCAGTTTTTAATTAAGTAAACATGTTATTTCACTATTTTTTATTTCTTCCTCTCTGTAAATATGGGTATTAAGTTGGGATATATATATATATATATATATATATGTGTGTGTGTTGGGTGTAATAGATTAATAATAATGAAAATAAATTAAGTTTTTGTACATATTTGATATTTCGAAATCTAACATCATGTCAAAATTTATGAATGTACATCTTAAAATCAATTCACAATAAATAATAAAAAAATGACGATTCTGTAATTAATTAAGTATACAAGTTGACTTGTATTATTCTACGTGGAACCATTAATGGAGAAATTTTTTCAAACGGTACCGTTTTGATGAGCCGTTCTGCATGATCAGGAGGGTTTGTAAGTCTATTGCGAGAATAATGGCTTTGGCACTGGACTTGGATGTGAATTACTTTGATACACCTGATATGCTGCGAAATCCAATTGCAGATATGATATTGTTTCACTGTGAAGGTGATTCGTTTTCTAATCACATTAGCTTTGTATGTCAGTGCTCTCTACGTTCACCCTTTTCAATTATCTTCGTTTTTTCTTTACCCTTTCAGGGGTGTCTAATCCCTCAAAAGGAATATATGCTTGTGGAGCACATTGTGATTTCGGAATGTTGTCTCTCTTAGCAACTGATGATGTGATGGGACTTCAGGTACGAATGAGTGCTGGTCCGGATCCGAATGGTGCCTAAAGCGAACAAAACAAATCTGCCCCCATTATAATTTTCTTGCATATTCAATATGGAATCAAAATCATGCAAAATATAATTTTTTATCCATTTCATATTCTTTTGATATCATTAATAACTCATTTTGTTGAGTATGATACATACTTCATACTTGAACATAGTTCTTTTTATGAGGTTTGCAAGCAGTAACTAAAGTTGGAACTACTATATACGATGGGATATATCTATTTTATATATATATATATATATATATATATTTGGATAACAATCATTTATTCAACTTGAAAAATTTCATTGATTTGTTTAGAAAAATATTGAGAAAGGTGAACCCAATTCATAATAATTTAATGTTTGTTTAGATTTTAAGAATTTTTTACCGTCAAATATTTTAAAATTTTGAAAAACAAATTATAAATAATAATCGCACAAAATTATAGAAGATAAAATTTACAAGATAGAACAATAATCAATCAATAAAAGATGAAGGCATAAATATTTTATAAACATTGTTGTTATTAAAAAAACAACAATAGTTTAAAACTAAAAAAGAGTAAACTAAGATCAACTCGCGGATGAAAAAGAATAATACTAAAATTATTGTTATCATTATCAAAAGACAAGGAAGAAGGAAAAAGGAAAGAAGTCAAAATACAGAAGTGAGTTTTTGAACTTACTACCTATAGGCAAAAAAATTGGTCCAAAGACCAATACACTAAAGAAAACTAAAATTATTTGGCGCCTTTAAATTTTATATAACCACTGGCGTCTAAAGCCCTTGCTTTACAGGCTTTAGGTCAGGGCCGACCCTGGGTAGGGTAAAGTTTTTGCTAGTCTCATATAACTTCTGATGATGACACCGGTCAAGTTATGAAAACTTCTCAACATCTAACTGTAGATATGCAAGGATAAAGACTTGAAGCCTCAAAAATGGAAATACGTACCATCGATTAAAGGGTATTATAATGAGATATCTTCTGTTTATTGGGTCCATGCTACATTGACTCCCGTTACCATTTTTTATATTCCATTATATTAGTTTTAGTTTTGGCACTGTTATATGTTTTTTTTTTTCTTCTACAGAGCCTATATTGTGAATCTTGGTAATTTGTTGGAGCGTTGGAGTAACGGCTTTTACAAGTAATATATTATTTTAGCATAATTTTCTTAAGGTTTTCGTTTTGGTCATGAATTTCACATTTTCTTGTATCATACAGATCGACATTGCATTGGGTACTTGGGAATGGGCAGGACCGATATTCAGTAAGTCTCTTGACTCTTGTGTTAATATTGGAAAACAAATCAGTCACATGCTGCATTTAATTGATACTGTTTCTTCAAAATCTAGTTTTTATTGAACATGTTCGTAAATGAATTCGGAAAACTATACAACACTTTTTATTTAATCAAAGTCGAAGTGTTCTCATCGCAGTTTCCTTTCTTCCTAAAACCGAGCCACGACTGTATAATAGAGTGTCTTCCTACCTGCCAGTCCGAAAACAAGCCACCCAAGTAAGACTTTAGCATCTTCACCTTGTTACATTACGACTTTTTACCGTTTCAGTGTCTTAGAATATGTTGTGTTGTGTTCAATGTATAGATATCCTGCGATCAAATGCTCAACGTACCTCTCCCAACACTACAAAGCCGCACATACACACCACAAGCAGACCTAGGCGAAGTTTATCATCCACCCGGACCACACCCATAAGTCCCATTATATAAATTATTTGGTTTACTAGTTGTATTTGTTGCCGAAACTTCCTTTCTGTTTTCTCTCGCCAAGGTTTATACCTAATTAATTGGATTAATGAAGATCATTAAGGAAAAAAAAGAACTTGTGTTTCTCGAATCAGAACTGCTTGTTAATCCAATTTATAAAATAGTATAATTTAGAAACGGTCGTTTGAGATGACTTCGAAATCATTATGTGAAATTTGGTTGTACGTAAAGCATTAGCCACGGACCATCTGGGGTTATTCCCATGGCCATGTCGTGGCTACCACTGACATAAGCAAAACGAATGAACAAGACAAACAATGAGTATTGTATCATGTAGCCAGTAGCGAGCCACTGACAGGTGGGTAACCAGTTTGTGGCCAAATTCGTTGCAATTTTGTGCAGTTGTTGGCTGCACTACAACGAACAAGTGTTTCGCTGAGTAATAATATTGTGTATGGTTGTTCGTCAAATATGTTAGTTTGTTATTAGTAAAAGAGTTACAAAGTTCGTGTGGTTTCACGTTTACACTACAAGTTAAGGTTACAACTTATGATGTTTTTTCAAAATTTCACAAACATATAATTCTAAATATAATGGATCTAACTGGTTGAAATGGTTTATACCTAATGGGAAAGAACAACTTAGAAAATATGAACGACATGCACTATCTTGAATAGAATAAGAGAGAGGTGAGAGAATTTTTCCTTTCTTTTTTTCGCCCACATCCTTACTCTTGCCGTCTCCTCCGTACCTTCGGCTCCGATGACCACCGGTGCCATCTGAACGTCAGTCGCGACACCTCCTTTTTCCGCCTAATCTTCTTCGACTCATCCCTGTTGTTTATCGGTCTTATCCCCTCTTCTTTGCTCTTCATCACTGGTTTAGTACGGAACTGCGGCCAGATTTCGAAACTTCAAATCACTTGCTTCAGTGTGTGCTCGGGATTCTCTAGATTGTTGATATCACTCAAATTATCCTAAGGAGTGATTTATTCTCTCAAATAAGAGGTTCAATCGTAGTACTTAGGGATCGAATCCACAATGAGCTAGTCAAGGAGCTAGGGCACACAATAGATCTAAACAGTTTGTGATTAAGCTAGGTAAATAATGAAAACAATAAATTGTAAGGCGAACAAGGCAGTTCTTCAGTTGATTGGTTTAAGGTTTTGTAAACAGATATTGGAAATCATTAGATCTAGGGTTTCTATTCAGGTAGTTGGGATTATAGAGGTATAGAATACTTAGGTGTCAATCCTAGAACTCGACTTCTAGTGTAAAGATATCCAACTGTCGCTTGTTCACACGGATCGAACGTCGATCGATGTTATGGTAAGAACATCGATCGATGTTCTCTTAGGCAGGCGTTAGCGAGTTGATCGATAGGTTCACTAGTATTGTCTAAATCAGCTTCCGCTTGTTTCTAGCAATACTGGCTCAAATGAATTAGTTCTGGTGCAGAACCTACCGCCGTAGTTGTCCACAATCCTAAGTACAAGGTTCTAGTTAGGTACTCTAGAACACATGCATTAACCACAATTCTTTGAAAGATATTTATCACCTTAGCAATTCTATATTTTGGGCTAATCCCTCTTAACCTATTTGAACCCTAAATCTACAGGTGAGTTACTCAGACATAGGAAAGCAATTCATAAGCATAAACTGAATAAAATACATAAATAGATTAAGGTTAGAAATACTGGAGTTCCAATACAAATCTCTGAAGGAGTCTTGGATCTTCTCTCTAAATCTACTAAAAACCCTAAGTGTTGTTTGCTGTAAAAAGTAGAAGATAAGAAAGCGGGTGTTGCCTAAAACGATGACAGACACATAAATATTAGGTTAAAAGCGGCCAAGGGTATTTCTGTAAAAATGTCATGACTTAGGATTTAAACCGGCTGGAAACCTAGCTGGGTTTTGCGTGCTTTGCTGTCGATCGACAGCATAGGGTGTGCGTCAATCGATGTTTGTCTTTGATCGTCGACCTTCAGACAAGTTCGATGGTCAGCTACGAGCTTCCTCTAATTTTATCTCTAAAATTCACCCAATCATAACTTTTCTCCAAAACACTCATGAACCTGTAAATGTGCTAAAAGACTCCAAAACATAATAAATAGTTCCTAAAACACCTATATACCATAGCTAAAAATGGATAAAATGCATGGTATATCAACTTCCCCAGACTTACCATTTTGCATGTCCTCAAGCAAAACAAAGAGTAGTATTTATGAAAGAGGTTTGAAAACAGTAGGGATTGACACAATTCAAGAACTCACTATCATCACCTCTACAATGTTGCAAGCCACATAAAATCAATTCTAACTTTAGAGGTATTTTATATATCATATCCTAGCTTAGCAACCAAATCCATCTAACCAGCAACTTAACCAGTATTGTCGGACTCACCCCTCTACGAATCTCATTTAGTACATATATAAAAAGTGTAGGCTTTACCTTGGGAGTATCGATCAAAAGACACATGGACTCTTACTCAAGCAAGTTTCTGAACACACATGTAGTATTATCTAATCCCTTTCTTCCCTCTTTCTCTCTTCTCTGAATCTCAATTCCAATGAACAATGATGTTGATACAGTCCATATTTATTCATCTTATTTTCGATTTTCTCTTTTACCTTTCTCTTTTTTTTTTCTTGACAAAGTGTAGGTGAATAATGGGGTCATAGAAGACACCCTACCCTTCGCTTCCAACGATGTGTGATTATTCCACTAGAGTAGAATAATGGGGGTCACAAGACACTCCTACCCCTCTAAACCGCATGAAATCATTTCAATCTTTTTATACTTATAGATGCCGAAGAGAGAGAGAGAAGGGAATCAGAAACACACGGACTTTTACCTTCCAGACTTGCAGGAGGAATCTGATCTAATGTATACCAAGCCCCAAGACAAGCAGATTAAGCTCAATTAGGTTTGAGGTCAACTTTGGTTCCTTCAAACATTCTCAGCTAGTGTGGATAACTGGCAGGTGATCCACTTTAGTATCTTTAATACACTCTTCAGTCAATAAATCTAAGAGTGGTGCTAGATACTGGTTAGATAATAAGTGAAATTGTAAAGTTCATTATCTCCTTCTTGACTCAATAAAAACTTTTTTGAAATATTTTATAAGATAAGACTCATAAATAAACTAAATATTAGTAAACGTCCCCCAGACTTAAATTACACTGTCCCCAGTGTATATCTAGTCGGAGTTTGGTGATAACATAAAACACAAGTACATAATTAACAAGGTAGAACGATATACATGCCCGCTAATGTTTGATGTCGATAGACACAATTAAGTGTACGACGATCAGTGCTGGTGTAATATTGTTGATTGATGTCGACTAGGTCTCATCAGTCTATAGGCTGAGCAATCGTCTCCTCAGATCTCTTTTTGGTTTTTTTTTTATGACATGCAGTCAATGTAATGAGAAAATCAGTAAAAATTTGAAGTAAAACTAAGTAAAACTTACCTAATAGTGGGTTGCCTCCCACTCAGCGCTTTGTTATAGTCATTTAGCTTGACTTTGGAAGTAGGTCGGCTAGTAAGGAGGTGGATGACTACTTGTTGGGAAACAAGTGTCTACATCTTCTTTGCTCATCTGAAACCATGTACCAACGAAGCTTCTTATGGCTTCATCTCCTCTAGTCCACTGGTTTTTCAGTATCTCCTTATCAACCTCATTGACATGCATCATGTTCTGAAGGTTTCCAATGCAGTCATGCTGCATTCTAAGTTTGGTGTGAATTGTCTCCTCGATGTCCTCCAATCTCTGGGGAAAATCCTCTCTCATCAAGTCTTGAGAAAAATTATTCTCATCAATCTTGTCTTCTAACAATTTCACTATTACCAGCCTTCCTCGCAACGATGCGTGCCTATTGTCAATTGATGGTCGAGTGTAACCGTCGATCGATGCTTCTGATCAGACTGCATTCTGTCTCCGAATCATGTTCATCTCCTCTTTCAGCTCATCCATGCGTATAGTCAACCTTTCAATGCTGTCATTGAGTGGGTAGTAGACATCATCGAGCCTCTTGTAGGATTCTTCTAGTGACAGCTCCTTGGCTTTCTAGATCCCATGTACCATATCATCAATATCTGCTCTGTTATAACTTCCTAACTCTAGCATGGTTCTGGTGAACTTCTCTGCATGTTCTGGTACACAGATATGACCTTGTTCATGCATTGTAGCTCTTTCCAGAATTTCTCTGATGTCTTCCTTAGAAACATGAATGATTATGCCATCTGGCGCTCGTGCATATCCATGCTCGTCCCTGTATACGCCGTATTCATCTTTTGTTTCCCACTTGAATATTCTGTTGCCGCTGGAATCATAAGCTCTCTTTCCAAACTCGAAGAGACCGTCGATCGATGGTTTTCCTCTCCTATCGATCGATGTTGAATCTTCTGCTCTTGCGTCTGACTCTGTTCCGTGATGAGTATCGATCGATATATCTTGTTGTTTCTGTCGATCGATGTTTCCCCTCTGGGCTCATGGGAAATCTTGAGAACTCATGCTTCTTCTATGGCAAGGCCACGTTACTCAATGATCTCTTCTTCTCTGTAGTCCTCATCTGGCTCCATTGCGCTGATCTTCCTCTTTGAAGGTGTAGCAGGCTGAATTGCGAAGCTAGGTTAGTAGTAATCATTCTCCCAAATGTTGATAGATCCTTATGGGAAGTTGTTAGGATATTTTTGTGTAGGATCTTTGTGAGTACTACATAACAATAGAAGAGCTGGTAAACAAGCAAGAATCGAGACTAAAAGATGTTTTATTGATGATTTGAGAAAGAACTACAACGTTGGGTGTATAAACCATAGTTCTAGCCGCTTAACTCTAATATCTTAGTCTCTGAATGTCGATCCCTTATTCTAAAGTATGGGCTCCCTTATATAGTCGCGGAGAGGTCGGTTAGGTAGGTTAAACTCTTCCATGTTCGGAAATATGGAAGGATCCCCCTAAATAGAAAACTTCCATTTTACCCGGAGGTGGAGACGAAAGCAGGGGTAGGAACCGGGATCCCTTCTTGCAGAAACTTGAAGGCCGGTATCTTGCCTGAGGCCTAGAGAATAATCATACTGGAGTATTTTCTCCAACAATTTTCCCCTTATTTCTCGATTTCATCATCGAATTCGGAAGATAACATGTGCACTTAAGTCAACCGGAATTTCTCCATCTCATCAGATTTCCCTTGGGCAAGACATCACTCCAGTAATTCCGTTCTCTAGGTTCTGTCTAGCCCTGGACAGTATTTGAACCTAGAGGAGAGTCGGCTTCCCCTGGATAGACAGAGGCCTACCTTAGATATCCATAGGCACTGGACATGCCTGGAGATGATCTTGCAGGATTCCGGACCCTGGCTTTTCACTTCAAGGAATGGCGAGATGGATACGCAGGGCTTAAGATCTGGATTAGTCTTCTTAAGCTGACGTGAGACTCCTTGAGAAGATAGTTTATGTACGTCGTCTCTTATGTTTGGAGACCGAGTCCTTGGACCCGGTGCAGGACCCTGGAGGAAGGATGGGGTTTGGCGGAATTTTATCCTCGCAAATGGATTTTGTTGATCGAATCAGCCTTAATACTCCTGATTCTCTTTCATTTTTGCAGATTTGATCAAATCTGGGTTTTCGCCCTATTTTCCTGAAAAGGGGCTTAATTTAAATCTCGAAATTTCCCTTTTTTTCTTGATTGAAGTCGGCGACTTTCTCAAGAAGATAGCAACATCTTCTTTTAAATATCTCCTCTCTTTCTTCTTTCTTCACAATATCACAACTCATCCTCCGCAACTTCATCTTCACGTATTATTTTCTGCCATTTTTCTCTCTATGATCATGTAGATCGAACTCCTTCTAGTCGTTTTAGGCATGTAGGTTGATTCCTTCTGCTCTCATCTACCGATTTCTTGGTCAGGAGACGATCTCCTTATGTCGAAGCGTTCTGGTTCTTCTATTCCTTCGACGGAGGAGAAGGCTAAAACGAGGAGGAGATTTGATTCCCATGTCTCCAAATCCGACAGTTCATCAGATCCGCCCGATGAATCTTAGCATGATCTCTTGGCCCCTGTTGTAGGATCTTTGTGTAGGATCTTTGTGAGTACTACGAAACGATGGAAAAAATTGATTTCGTATAGATTTGAAGAGAAATAGATTTGAAGAGATGTTTTATTGAGTAAACAATCCGGAACTACAACGTATTGAGTATGAACCCTAGCTCTAGCCGTCTAGTTCTAATTTCTAAGTCTCGAAGTATCGAGGTATCGATCCCCTTACTCTAGGGTTTGATTTCCCTTTATATAGTTGTCTTGAGGTCGGCCTGAGTCGGTTTGAGTAGGTTAAACTCTTCCATGTTTGGAAATATGGAAGGTTATCCATATCGGAAGTTTTCCATTTTCCGGAGGAAGGGGTGATCCCTGGGACCGAACCCGGAGTGCTTCCTAGCGGGGACCCGAAGGCCGGTGTCTTGCCTGGGGTCTGGAAGAATTCAATACCTGAGTATTTTTCTCCAACAGTTTGCCCCTTATTTCTCTATTTCGTCATCGAACTCGGGGAATAACTGTGCACTCAAGTCAACCGGAGTTGCTTATTCTCAGCAGGCTTCCCCTAGGTAGGACATCGCTCCAGTAATCCTGCTATCCAGGGTTCCTCTCAGGCCTGAGCCATATTTTGAACCCGGGTGAAGACTAGTTCCTCTGAGGTAGACCGGGACCTAGCGATATCCTCTTGAACCGCTGATCCTTGTCAAAGATGACGAAGCTCGGTGTTTTAGAGGTATCTTTGGAGATGATGGAGCCTGGAACCTTGATGATTTCTGAAGAGGAGGCCTGAGCATTTGAGCGTGATGCAGGTCTGAAGCTATAGCGTAAGATTTCGTTCAAGGGTTCCAGATGCTTCGAATGACATTTAAGTCGAATCTTCTTTAAGAGGCACGTTTCCACTTTATTTGCGAAATTTTCCCTTTTCAGGGAGGATTTTCCTTTCTCCTGTGAGGACCGAGTTTCCTTTTTTATGCTGATCGTCGAGGATTCTCTGGGATATTTGGAAACATCTTATTTCCTTTTCCGGCTCTGTGAAGAAGGATGATCCCGATATATAAAGGCTCGTGATACCTTCTAATCGGACAAGAAAGATGAATCCCGATCCCGATATATAAAGGCTGATTTTCAGACAAGAAAGATGAATCCCGATCTTCTCACGTTTAAGTTCTCACTCATGGGTGGCCGGTCGAGACCACGTTGTCTCATCACCGATCCTTTCTCATCTTCAATTTCTTCTTGGGGAGATGTTCCGGAGGCTGATAGTGAAACGGTCCCGATGGCGCCCCTGAGACGACGTCCCTCCTGTTTCTTTGATGACGGTCCTCGTTCCGAGATCCGGGAAGGAGATCTTGCTGATATTCAGAGGAAGTACGCGATTCATCCTTCAGTGGGGATGAGAAGTCCCTCCGATTTCGAGCGTACCCCAGAAGGGGGAGCGAATGAGTTGGCTGTCTACGAGGCATATATAGAGTCGGGCTTCCGGGGCAGTATCCCTTCCCTCATATCTGAGGTTTCCTCTTACTTTGGTTTATGTCCCTCTCAACTTACTCTCTTAACCTGGAGGACTTTAATAGCGGTCCAAGTGCTCGGGGAATTTCATGGATTCTCTGTCAGAGTTCATGAGGTTATGTACTCCTACTATTTTGCCCCTCTGGTGAACAAAGCATGATTCTACCACCTCTGATCCTGTGATGGAGCTCCTATAGTTGAAGAGCTTTAAAGGGTTATTAGGGGTAATTATCCCTTCGGGGCTGGTTGGAACAACCGGTATATATTCGTGAAGATTCTGGAGCCGTTCGGTTATTCTACGTTCTGGCGTACTGTTGGTAACTTCTTCTCTTTTATTTGAGTCTTGAGTTTACCATTCCTCTGGGACTTCGTATTTACCGATGTTTGGTTTTTGCCATCAGATGTATCTCACCCAGTATCCTTTGCTGGAGAGGCAGTGGCGAAACTTATGATGGGAATTCCCCGGTGGTTCCGGTGAGAGAATTTTCTGGTGAGCAAGGAGGCCTTGCGTCATAGCCGTATCTGGGGTAAGCCTTTCTTATTTTTGACTTTTACCATCCCTCTCAAAAGTATCTATTTAATGAAAAATATGGTAAATTCATTAAGAGTATGAGAGATTACTTTTTTGTCTTGAAGAGCATATGAGACTTATGGTTTATCATTACTCTTACTTTAGATTCCGTTTGCTCTTATTTTCAGTTAATAATCATTTTCACAGAGTTCAAGTAGTAAATAGAATGTACTCATGTTTCAAAGCTTGATTCTTCGATAAATGATGGCAAAAGCTTTGTCAGCAGTAAATGTAACAGTAATCACTCCAAGTCTATTATACAAAAACGGGTATTTTACAAATCTGTTTCTATGGTTTTATTTTAGAAAAGTACTAGCTTTGCTTTTTTATCCATTTTAGCATTTCAAAGAAGAAAAAAAGAGTCACTGATATTGTTTATTTGATTTCTTTTATTATGTTATTAAAAATTTATAACATTTTCATAATGGACTAAACTAGTTATCAATTTTCTGGAACAAGTGTTTATTATTTTTGGTGATAATACATGGCCCCAAAGTGTACTTGAGAAGTACCCAAAGAAGAAGGGAAAAATATTGTGATAGTTAGAAATCAACAAATGGGGCATAAGAAACTCTGGTGGTAGGAGAAAGAGAAGGACTTATGTCTAAAATCAAGTTTAAAACCTAATTCGGGTAAGTCTTTCTATATTTATTTTGTTTGTGTGTTTATATCCTGATAAACACAAAGATTGTGCAAGTATAACCTTATGTATCATTTCAACACCTAGCGCTGGGCTCCCTTTTTTGGGCGATTGTTCTCTCTCTATGGCTTAAAGGAAATTTTGTCTTTAAGGAAAGTAGGGCTTGAGTTTCGGGATTTTTTTCCTCTTCTGTTTGATAATAAACAGGAAATCTTTCGTTTTGGGTGGAAATATTTGAGTTTATTGTGTTTTTAGAGGCTTTGACTAGGGCTTTCATGTGTAGCCGTCTTTTCCTCTGAAGAACACGAAGAACAAAGTTTGGCGCTGGAGTGGTTATTGAGTTTTTTGAAGATGAATATTGACAAGGTGTTTGAATCCATGTCTTTAGAAGAGGAAGAGGTTCCTTTTAACCTCCCGGATCTCCAACAGTTTAGTGCTATTGAAAGAAACAAGATGAGCATTATGGGAAGAGTTCTAAACCCGGAGAAATAGAAGATCAGTGATCTTATTTTGGATATGCCTAGGAAGTGGCAAGTGTACGATAGGGTTCGTGGGATATCTTTATCCAAGACAACGTTCCAGTCTGTTTTTAAGTACGAACATGATTTGGAAGAAGTTATGAGGAGAAGAGTGTGGATTTTTAATGAGTGGAGCATCATCATTGATAGGTAGGTGGATGGAGCAACCTCCAGAAGATTATTTGAAGTATCTGCTGGTATGGGTTCGGATTCATAACATTCCAGTAAACCATTATACCAAAGAATCCATTACTTCCCTAGGAGATCTAGTTGGGGAAGTTGATGAAGTTGCTTTTGATCCAGACAAACCCCAAAGTCATGATTATGTAAGGGTTCGGGTTTTCTTTGATGTATCGAGGCCTGTGAGGAGATCCAAAGTGGTCAATCTACCTAGTGGTGGATCAGTAACAATCTGGTATGACTTTGAACGTCTGCAACGGCGGTGCTATAATTTCCAGAGGTTAACACACGAGAAGGACAAATGCCCCCTGCTAATTCAGGCGAGACGGGAAAAGGCAGCTGAGTAGAAACAGAGAATACAGAAAGAAAAACAGAGACTGGTGGTCACGATCCCGAGTGATGATCCGCTTTTTGGTGTATTGACTGATGAGCAGATTGGTGTTGATAAGGAAACAGGGCGCCTGAAAATCAATCCGGAGGTCTTACAAAACATGCGAGAATACATCTTAGCATCTGAAGGTGGGGAGAGAAGTGTTCGAAAAGAGAGGGTGAAAAAATATGTTCGACAGAAGACTATTTTGAGACTGGAACCTCCTCCTAAGATCACTACTGATGTTAACAAAGACAAGGGTATTGTTTTCAATGTTTCTGGCGCAGAGGAAGAGCAAAGGAAAACAGAGAAAAATGACTCAATTGATGGTATGAGAAACGCAAGTAGATTCACGCCAGGAGGAGTCAGAGAGTTTCAAGTGGCAGAATCTGGTTACAGTGGTTCATCTTGTCAGTCCTTTTTTGAATGTCCGACGGGTTTTAGCGCAGGGATGGTCAGTGCTAGATCTTCCGGATATCTTTTTCTAAAGGAATGGGAGGACGTAAAAGGCCTTCAAAGAGGATGAGAAAGTTTAAGACTAAGCCTTTGGGCCATCCTGCTCAAGATGTAGTGGATGATGGCGAAGAAAACAAGATCAGGGAATCAAAAAGACGGGCAGAAGAAGTGGCGGGAGTTTTTTGAGAATTGTAAGGCAAGCAAAATCAGAGGTGGTCCCAAATGGGGGACTACCGAATCAATAATGCTGATTCTGAGCTGGAATTGCCAAGGCTTGGGACGGTCTCAAGACTTGACAATTCCCCGTCTTAAGGAAATACGTAAAAAATATTTCCCAGAGATTTTGTTTTTGATGGAGACAAAGCAACAGAGAGTTTCGGTTACTGATATACAAGTTTCTTTAGGTTATGATAAAGTCTTTGCGGTGGAGCCTGATGGCTACAGTGGAGGTTTGGCCCTTCTTTGGAAAAAAGAGGTTAAGGTGGAAGTGAAGTTTGGAGATAAGAATTTAGCTGACTGTGTTGATCACATTCGAGATCTGAAGGCAGAGATTGGCAAGGCATTTAGAGAGGAAGAAGAATTTTGGCAGCAAAAATCCCGTGATAAATGGTTAGTGGTTGGGGATAACAATACGAGTTTTTTTCACGCCTCAGTGAAGTCAACTAGACAGAAGAACCAACTCTCCAAATTAACTGATGAAGAAGGACGTGAGGTTTCTTCCAATGAGCAGATGGGAAAGGTTGCTACCTTGTATTTTGACAAGCTGTTTGCATCTACGGAACCTGAAAATCTGGATAGATTTTTTCAGGGTTTCGAATCAAAATTTACAGAGGAGATGAATCGGAAACTCATTCGGGATGCAACAGAGAAGGAAGTCAGAGAATCGTCTTTTCCATTAAAGCTTCGAGCGCTCCAGGGAATGATGGTTTGAATGGCCGTTTTTTCCAACAGTATTGGGGCATCTTAGGGAAGGAGGTAACAAGGGAAGTAATGGAATTTTTTTAAACCGGTTCTTTCCAGCCAGAACGGAACTTCACTCTTATAAGCCTGATACCGAAGATAACAGAGCCTACTGATATGGTGGACCTGAGACCCATAAGTTTATGCTCTGTTTTGTATAAAATAATCTCAAAAATCTTGGTAGCAAGACTGAAGCCATTACTGGAGGTTACTGTGTCACCCACTCAGTCGGCTTTCGTCCCTGAGCGTTTAATTTCTGATACCATTATTATTGCACACGAAATGGTGCATGGACTGCGAATTCATGATCGGGTTTCAAGAGAGTTCATGGCTATTAAGACTGATATGTCTAAAGCATTTGATCGCATAGAGTGGAATTATCTGGAGTCTTTATTGAAGTCTTTGGGGTTTCATGCAAAATTTTGTGATTGGGTCATGTTCTGTGTAAAGTGAGTCACCCCTACGCGGTTCTGATCAATGGTGAAGCCCAAGGTCTCATCGCTCCAAAGCGTGGTCTACGACAGAGAGACCCTTTGTCGCCCTTTTTGTTTGATCTGTGTACGGAAGGGCTTTCACATTTGTTACAAAAAGCAGAACATGATGGAGAGATTAGCGGGATCAGTTTCTCTGAGAATGGACCCTCTGTTCATCATTTGTTGTTTGCAGATGACTCTTTTCTTCTGCTTAAAGCCGATGAAGCTCAAGCCCGAGCGATGGTTAAGATCTTGAAAACGTATGAGGAAGCGTCAGGACAGATGATAAACTTCAACAAATCAGCCATAACTTTTGGAAAGAAGGTAGCAGAACCCATGATTTTAAAGATTAAGGAGATCACTGGCATTATTGGTGAAGGAGGAACTGGAAAATATCTTGGACTACCCGAATATTTTAGTGGTTCCAAGGTTGAAATGCTTAACTATATCAAAGAAAAGATGACAGGGCGGTTCAATGGATGGTATAAAAGGTTCCTATCGGCTGGAGGGAAGGAGGTTCTGCTGAAATCTGTGGCTATGGCGATGCCTGTTTTTGCTATGTCATGTTTTAAGCTTTCGAAGATGACCTGTAAAAATCTAACCAGTGCAATGACCAACTTTTGGTGGAATGCCCAGGAAGGAAAGAAAAGAGATACATTGGGTCTCATGGGAGAGAATGTGTCTGGAAAAGAAGAATGGCGGCTTGGGTTTTCGGGATCTTGAAAAATTTAATCAGGTTCTACTAGCTAAACAAGGTTGGAGACTATTGATGGAACCGGACTCTCTCTGTGCTCGGGTTTTGCGTAGTCGATATTATCCAAATGGTGTTTTTATATCAGCGAATCTAGGGTCAAGGCTATCCTATGCATGGAGAAGCATACTGTTCGGTCGCGAGCTTCTGTCTAAGGGGTTAAGAAGATCAGTAGGCTCGGGTGAAAGCATTAATGTGTGGTTGGATACTTGGATTTTTGATAGTGAACCAAGAGCACCTATGAGGAAGCCGATTTTGTTCAACCTTGATCTAAGAGTATGTGACCTCCTTAATCCTCAAACAAGGACATGGGATCGTGGGAAGTTAGAAGAAAATTTCTTTCCAAAGGACATAGAGTTAATTTTGAAACTGAAACCAGCTGTTAATGAGGAGGACTCTTTTGAATGGGTCAATAATAGATGTGGAGCCTACACAGTCAGATCGGGATACTGGTTGGCTTGTAACATTGATCAGTCAGAGGTGAGGAGAGAAGCGTTAACACAGCCATCAGTGAACGGTTTGAGGAGTGAGGTCTGGAAAGTTAACACTGTTCCGAAGATTAAAAAAATTTATGTGGAAAGCTTTATCCAATGCCTTAACTGTGGGTGAAAAGCTGATAGCACGAGGAATGAAAACTGATTCTAGATGCCAAAGGTGTGGGAGAGAAGATGAATCAATTAACCACGTTCTTTTCGAGTGTCCAGTAGCTTGGCTGGTTTGGGCACAGTCGGGATTTCCCTTTCCACGCAGTGGATTTGAGAACAGAAATTTGTTTGAGAATTTTGACTATTTGATGAGGATGGGAAAAAACAAATCCATCAGGGAGGAGTTAACTCGTGTGTTCCCTTGGATCTTATGGATAATTTGGAAAAACAAAAATGTTTTCTGTGTTGAAGGGAGAGAGTTCTCAGCTGATGAGACAGTTGCTAAAGCCCAAGATGATGCGAGACCATGGTTTGAGGCGCAAAAAGGGTTAAAAGAGGAACGAAGTTTGAGTAGTAGACAAAGAGAGGAACCTTGGAGAGCTCCGGCAACTGGTTTTATGAAATGTAATATCAGTGTGTCGTGGTCAAGAAAAAATCAAATGTCTGGGGCATCGTGGATAGTAAGAAACTGCAGAGGAGAGGTTGTGGTACATAGTAGAAGAGGTTTAGCCGGATTAGATCATCTGCAGAGGCAAAAGCTATTGGAATAGTGTGGGCAGCAGAGAGAATTGGGTCTCATCACTTGGAGAAGGTAATTTTTGAAACTGAGGCTTCTGAGATGGTAGGTGCAGCGAAAAGACTGAAAGCTTGGCCCTCTTTTAGAGCTTTTGGTGTGGAGATTCGTGAGGCTCTGAGCAGATGTAAAGATTGGGAGCGGTCAGCTGTGTCTAGAGTGGCAAATAAATGTGCTTTCCTGATTGCGAAGAGTGTAACATCAGAGCAGAGAGTACAATCGTATGTGGCCTCCGGTGCTCCATTTTGGCTGAAGGAAGTAATTGAAGTGGACAGATGTAGAGCTTTGATCGCGTAGTTCGTACAGTTATGGGGTTCTATCGTTTTTTAGTGGAATGTTATGGACAGAAGTCACAAGTAAGCTATGTGTTTGCTTGGGTTCTGTTTTTGTCTTTATTTCCTTGGCTTTGTAAGACTCAAGACCGTCTCTTTTAATACCAGCAATGAACTTTCAGTGAAAAAAAAAAACACAAATGTTGTGCATATGTTCAAGATAAAATAGAATTACGTGTATGCGTATATACAGGAAGGTTATGACCAGGCACGTCCCTTCTATAATGCAAAGAAAACATTTGCTTCGGGCCGTATAATATAAGCTTGAGGTTACTGATCCGAACCCTATTCTAATTAAATTCCCATTTCTTGTATTAAAACCAATAAAGCTGGTGGAAACGATTACAAACATTGAAGTGTTACAATGATACAAGTTGACGTGTATGTATGCATATTTGCTGTTCTCTCCTCAGGACCGGATAGCTCCGTCCTTGCAGAGGTAACACCATAAAGTTAAAACATGTCGGACAAGGAGGCCATTTGCTGCTTTTGCCATCTACATTGGAGCGTACCTCGAAGGAAGACCGAGTAGGAGACGAGAAAGGAGAAGTGGGAATAATAAAAGACCATAGGGACCAAAGCAAAAACAACTCAAGTATCAGCAGCTTCTGTGGTGGATGCTGAATGTGTTGGTTCAGCTTCTTCTGTGTTTTGTGCCTGTGCTGCCGTCTCCTTCTGCTGTTCAGCTAGACGGCTTATACGTTCAAGCAATTGAGCTGCTTTTCTTTTCCCTCTATCTGTCCCGTTTCCGGCTAAATCAATCAATGGACCCATGAGACCGAGTTTCTGTGCTTCGACCAGATGTTGTGGGTCAACAGAACAGAGGTGGACTAGAACCGCAGCAGCGTTCTCTCTGTTTCTAGGAGATCCAGTTCTGATAAACTCCACTAGACTCGGGACTGCGTCGGATGATCCTATGATTGCTTTCCCTTCGGGATGGCTCGAGAGAATCGCCAGAATGGCAAGCGCCTCATCGACCATTCCGCTTCCGGGCTCTGTTAAGAGTCTCGTCAATGTGGGAATCACTCCTGCGCGTATGGCCTTTCCTTTGTTTCCTTGATATATGCAGAGGTTGAAAAGTGCAGTAGCCGCGTCTTTCTTGCCTCTTTGTGTACCTTCATTGAGCAGTACAACGAGCGGTGGGATTGCTCCCAAGGCACCAATAGTCACTTTGTTCTCGTCAATCACGGAGAGACTGAAAAGTGTGGCCGCTGCATTCTCTCTAGCCTCCATGCTTCCTTTCTTGAGCACTTGAACTATACCAGGGATAGCTCCAGCAGAGACAATGGCTCCTTTGTTGTTCTCACATATGGAGAGGTTTAGAAGAGCTGTTACCGAATGTTCTTGGATACGAGAATCAGGAGTTGCGAGGAGGCCAACGAGAAGAGGTATGGCTCCAGCTTCAGCTATGGCCACACGGTTGTCTGCATTTCGTTTTGCGAGGAGGCGGATTTCTCCAGCTGCAGATCGTTGGTCCTCAGGGTTTCCGTAAGCCAGCCTCCACATAAGATCTTCGATCTTGTTTGCTTCTGCTGGGGAGGAAAAGGATGATACTTTCCTGGGCCTTAAACTGCTCGGAGGTTTTGGAGGCTCGATATCATTGGCCTCGCACCACTGAGCTATCAGACTTCGGAGAACATAGTTGGGTGTGAGGGTTGTGCTTGTTAGCGCCTGCTGTGTTTTTGGACATGTCGAATGCCCAGCTTCTATCCACTTGTCAATGCAGGTGCGTTCGTAGGTCTATTACACACAGAGGAGAACATGCTTCAATAATTAAATCTGAAAAGATTATAGAACCTAAAGAAATTTGAAGAAACTGCAACTTTACCTGCCCTGTTGAAACGATAACTGGATCTCTCATCATTTCCAGAGATATTGGACAGCGGAAATCATCAGGAATCACCGGTATCTTGTGACTCGCAGCCGTAGAAGTTTGCCCGTTGCTACTCGAGTTTACCCCAGCACTCTGGTCCTCGCTATTGTTAGTCTCTATCTGCACAAAATCCTTAATCAGCTTAAGTACCATTGCCATCTCCTCAATGCTTTCACCAGCATCTCCACCGCTCGAAGCAACCATTTCGTGCAGAGCCACTGATTCTTGAGCTAGGTCAGGAATCTCCATCAGATGTAACTTCTTAGCAACCCGCTGCAGGGTAGGTTGATAATCATCTACGTCACTGCTTTTGATGCACAGTGACTGAAGATCTTCATACAGTTCATCGTCTGATGCATCTACTCTTCCTTTGGCTCGCCGAAACTGGCTGAGAACTAACTCAACCTGCAAAAAAAAAAAAAGAAAAAAAAAACGCCATCAAAATGTGCACATATCCGCTGAAGATCCTATTCTCTGTTATAGTACTTACCTGTTCTCTAACTTCATCGGAGATGTCAAGATCCTCATACGGAATCTTGCTCAAAGATTGCTCTAATTGAACTGAAACCTCCAGCAATTTACTTGTCACTTGTTCCCTCTCCATGACCTACAGACAGAGCAAGAAGATCTCTCATATCAAAATCAAACGTGATCAGAGCATAAAGCTTCCACAACTTCCCATAAATCAGATACATCATCAAGTCACAAAGCAGCTAAAACACAAAATCTAACATGCTCAAGCCTGATTCCTTCTCCACACTAATTTTCTGCAGTTGATTCAAGATATCTACCACACTAAAGCAGCTCACTCGATGGAAGAACAATTCCTTAAACTATATCATCAATCAGCTTCTACTTTCTAAGCACAGATCTAAAATCGAGAAAAAAATAGAGACGAACCAGATAAATCTTGCTCCCTTGGCTGCAGAATTTAAGATAATTCTTCGCCGAGGACATGGCTTCCTTCAAGGAGACCAACGTCTTCAACGTATCTTCATTGATCGGCTCGTTACTCTCTCTGATTTCCTCGAACATCGGAACAAGCAGCTTCAACCTCCTCGCCAGATTACTGCAGAGCTTCTTCACCGTTGTACGGTACTCGGAAACGGACGAAATCTCGTTCACTACATCAATTAAGCTCTGCGCAACCGCACCTTTCTCTTCCTCCATCGATTACGGATCCGATTCAACTTTATCCGAAGAAGAAAGAATAAATGTTTCCCGTTTGTGCCCAGATTTAGCTCGAAACAAAGAACGGATCCATTTGCACAAGTGCGAAAAGAGAGAGAAGACGAGGACTTTTCTCCCCAACGGCGTTCGCTTGGTCTCGTCGGCTCATACCAAGCTGTGCTCTTCTATCGGCTTAACCTCTAAACCGGAGTATTGGTTAACTCGACCACGAAGCCATTTTTTTCGGACCTGGAGTGGTTGTGATAACTTCTCTTTTCCTTGATCTACGGTAGAAAGTGATGTTTCGAAAACCGAACCGAACATCGACACGGTATTATAGCTGGATTAATGATCAGATCGGTTTAAACGATTTTAAGTTTTAATCTAAGTTTAAATTAACTAAATTAAGTAACTATACAAATATAAAATAATTTTATAAAACTTTATATCATTGTTAGAATCTAAAAATGATATAAAAATAAAATCAAAACTTCAAAAATAATATAAAATATAATGAAATCTTGTTTATTTAAATAGATACTAAAAATATTATGATCTTTTTGAAAGCTTTTTCAAATATGCAATCAATCTATATTTTAATTTGAATTTGAGAAACCGGTTTTCATATCAAATCGGATCACCGATTTTTAACGAGTTTGAACGGTTTTTGACCGGGTTTGCTGGTTTAAATCAAATCTGATTTTAGCACAATTCAGAACCGCTTAGATGAGCGAGCCACGGTCTAACCCGCTGATCCAGTTATCAAAACACTAGTAAAAAGCATTATACAGTATTTGTAATATCTATAGATTATCCACAAAATTTACAGTAACTAATAAAATAAATCAAATGATAAATTCAAGTGGTATAGTGAAAATATGTATACTCATACGTAATCATTAATTTGACAAATAATGTGGATCATAAAACTCATTCTAAGAATTTGGTAGTGATTGTATTTGTAGGGAAGAAAAAACTTGTGTGCACAAAATTCTTTGAACACAACGATGTTATCAAATTAAAATTAACAAAATAAATTGTATTGATGATAATCGGGTTACAAGATAAATGATCGAAACAAGGATGAAATTTAGGCTAAAAACGGACTAACAAAGTGAGGTCGATGTGTTTGATCGAGAGAGCTCGACGTCGAATAGTATGTGTGTGTGTATGCGGGACAGCTTGTCTCTTCTCTCGTTTTCTCCTCATTTTATAATAGTCGTTGCGCCAAATCTCCTTCTCTATCTATTCATTACGATCCCAAAGTTCTCTGGACGCCTTCTGTTATTGCACATATCGAAGGTCTACAACTACATGGCATATTCCATTGACTCGGTCTTATGGTCTTGCACTAGTTCAATGCAACCTCGAGGACCATCAACCTCCATATCCGTTTAACTCGAGACCGAGGCTAACCTCCTATCTGCTTTCCCTCCATGCTTTAAACAATATTCTAAGTTGATTCGGGATCTGGGTCCAACAATTGTCTCCCAATCCTTGAATAGGCTTGTCGCATTCTAAGGATTCTCCTCTCCGATTCTTGAAGATAAACGTGAAAAATTTTCTTTCTTGATGTCTTAACCGTCTTAGATATGATTCATATATTATTCCCCGCTAAAATCTCCTGATATCTTTATAAGAGGGGCAAAACTCCAAAATAGCATTTTTCTAAGTTTATGTCACAAAAATAGTTCTCAAAAACTAAAATGACCAAAATAGCATTTTATCTTTTGAAAAATTTAATTTTTTTTATTTTTCAAAATTTGAAATCTTATCCCAAAACCCCACTCCCCAACTCCAAACCCTAAAACCTAAACTCCAAACCCTAAACCCTAAACTCTAAACCCTAAAACCTAAACCCTAAATCCTAAACCCTAAAGCCTAAACCCTAAACCCTAAATCCTAAACCCCACCCCTTAACTCTAAACCCTAAACCCTAAACTCTAAACCCTAAAACCTAAACCCTAAATCCTAAACCCTAAAGCCTAAACCCTAAACCCTAAATCCTAAACCCCACCCCTTAACTCTAAACCCTAAAACCTAAACCCTAAATCCTAAACCCTAAAGCCTAAACCCTAAACCCTAAATCCTAAACCCCACTCCTTAACTCTAAACCCTAATGTCTAAATTAATTTACCATTGGGGTATAAGTGTATATTTATCTCTTTTGATAAAACATTAAGTGTTATTTTGATCATTTTTATTCTTACATGCTATATTTGTGACAAAAACTATTTTAGTGCTATCCTAGTCATTTTCTCTTATAAGAGTTGAGTATAAATACAGCTAAGAATTGAGTAGAAATACAAATGTGTGCAAAGCAGATTGCTTGAAATTAATCCAAGATAATGTTATACTCCATGTGATGTCATATCCTTAATCTCGAGCTTTGATATGGCTACACTATCTACAAAATCAGTGTCATTCTTTGGGATTGTTTAACGTATATATTGTGACATAACATTCAAACCAATATCACAAACTCGATGAGAAAGTCTGATAGATAGTGTGAAGCCTATTAAATTTCAGAGTCCACAAATACGAAATGCTTTGTTTTACTTGACAGAAAGTAGTGATAATCCAATGCATAAAACTGAAGATGAGTCTCTTGCTGAGAGTGAATCACATGAAATTGGAGGGTTTGAATTCTTATTTGGAATTATTTTTTAGTACGACCTTCTTTGTGGTTTTAACATAGTAAGCAATATCTTACAATCAGAGGATATGGATATTAATGATGTTATTTCTCAACTAAAGGAGCTTGTGTCATTTCTCAAAGAATACAGAGAAACAAGTTTTGATCGAGAAAAACCTGAAGCTCGACGAATTTCAATTAGATGGAGATTGAAACTACATTTGTGTGAAGCCTAACCGTACTATAAAAGGAAAAGACATTTTGATTAAGATATCTAAAATGATGTTGGAAGTATGATATTACTTAGGGAGGAGGGTTATAGGGTGGACTACTTCATAAACATCATCTATCAAGATATTATTTCTATTGAAACAAAATTTTAACAATTTCAAAGTTATGATTAAACTTTTGAAATTTTGTTTGATTTAAACAAGCTAAATTCAGCTAGTGATGATGAGCTGATGGAATTTTGTGTCAGGCGTGGAGGTTTTTTGAGACATGGTGAACATTCAGGTGTAAAGGGGAAGATTTATGTTCAGAGCTTATTTTTTTAAGAATGTTCCTATCAGCAAAAGTTAAAAAGAGTTTCCGAGGTATTATACTCTTTTAAAGGAAAAGAGAATCTACTTTATATGAATATATGGAGTGATTATCGGCTATTGTTGAATTCTAGTTTATGTTGTCTCTGTGGAAAGACGTTTTTATAAGTTGAAGTTTATGAAAGTTCAACAATGATCTATTATGTCAAAGAAATGTTGAATGAGTTATCAATAAAATCTATTAAAAAGATATGGTTATGAAAATCTATTGAAAAGATATGAAAAGAAATGTTGAATGAGTTACTGTTGGGATCAAAATCGGATACCGCAAGATCTTGTTTTCTCATATGAAATTCGAATTGATCGTATAAAACGGCAACTGTTAACTAAACACCTTGAACTACCTCCATTATACGGCAAATTTGAACTTTTTTTGGAATCGACGTCGTTTCAGAAGCGCTCTTTCGATAAATCGTAAAAACGCTTAAGTCGGAAAACAGCCCGAAAGGGTACAGAACGCGGCTAAAAGCCCACTCATGATTTTATACGAAATCAAGCCAAATCGTTATGACGGTTTATCTTTTATTCTGCAGGAGAAGATAAATGTCAAGTTCGGAGGATAAATGTGAAGTTTCCAAAGATAAACACGAAGATCGAAGGAAAATGGAATAGTTCTGTGAAGCGATAAACTCGACCGAGGGCAGAAAGGGAAAGAGCAAACCGCCTCTAAGAGGAGTATATAAGAACGTCGAGGCTGAAGAGGCAGAGGGACATGAAAATTTCTACCCAGAGCAAACTTAGCAATTAGAGCATTAGGCAATATTTCCTTTTTGTTATCAAACTTCGATTCGATTAGGTTTAGCAGTCTTAAGTTACTTGAACTAGAGAACTCGCCAACAGCTCTTGAGAATTTTGCCGTCTTTAATCGTTCAAACACAAAGTCGAAATAACACCTCCTCTTGCTCTTTACTCATTCATATTTCGTATTTCGTATATTTTTTCGTTTGTTTACTATCCAGTTTGATTGGCGTGTGGTTTAACAAATATTCGGGACCTCTGGGAAAGTCAGGTTTTCTTATCCTTCCTAAATCAACGGAAATCGACAGTGCGAATTTTGGTTCCCACAGTTTGGCGCTAGAAGGAGGGGAGGTACAGATCAATCTAACTCTCAGCCACCAATGCTCGATCAAACATGTCAACCGGAGATCTCAATAACCAACAAAATCATGACGGCAACACCGCCAACGACAACGCCGTCAACGATAACGTTGAGAATACTCCAGAAACGAATGTTACCATGGTTAACGCTAACGCAAACACCACAGCGTTCGAGGAAGTCGAGAATATGTTCTCGACTTTCGAAAAGAAGTCAACAGAACATAATAAGGTCATGAGTTTTCTCGCTAAACAGTTCGAAACCCTAACAGCAAGAACCAGGACCGTTCTTCCGCGTGGAACAACCCAAATCCACGGAAAAAGACTCGATTTTGCGACTCCTTTGGACCGGTCCGGCAACGCACAGGGGAAAACCGTCTGGACAAAATCTCGACGATATCACTCCTGCACCAACACGAAAAAACCCGGGAGATCTTCCCCCTATCGAGGAAGATAAAGAAGAAGGAGAAATCAAACGCGTCGATGGGGATTCTAGCAGTCAGTCCGAGCTCATAGACGAAGACGTAGACGTACACCCACGTCGCACAAGGAGCCGTGCGGCTCGATACGATTCCCAGTTCGACAACCCTATGATCGAAAAAGAAGAAGCCGTCTTCTGGGACAAACAGGAAGAACTGGCCGAGAAACAACCTCGAAGCACTCGCGGCAAACGCCGACAAGATAGGAAATCTGCTAGCAAAAACTTTGAGATTCGCAATCTCCGCGATCATCTCATGAAAACGGTAGCAGAAGTTAGAGCGGTGAAATCTCAGATCTATCACGCTACTAGCACCGCACCTTAGATCGATCTACTTCTCGAGGAGGCTCAAAAAATGCCCTTCACTACTCGCATCACCGAAACTAGGGTTTCGGATCCAAGAAAAGTCAAAGTGACACCATACGACGGTACAACCGATCCTAAGGCACACTTGCAGGCTTTCCAGATCGCGATGGGGAGAGCCAAGTTTAGAGAAAGCAAAAGAGATGCCGGCGAATGCCGCCTCTTCGTCGAGAACCTCCGAGGAACAGCATTCGAATGGTTCTCTCGCCTGAGGCGTAATTCCAACGGAAGTTTCCGCCAACTCGCCTCGGAGTTTTTCAAGCAGTACTCTATGTTCATAGATCGAGAAACCTCCGACGTCGACCTCTAGAGACTATCCCAGGGAGAGGACGAGTCTCTCCGCCACTTCATAAAACTGTTCAAGACCGTTAAGGATAGAGTCAGCGGAATAAGCGACAAAGTGGCCATAGATGCGCTCCGAAATACGCTCTGGTACAAGTCGAAGTTCAGGAAGTGGATAACTTTGGAGAAGCCGCGTACGATCCAGGATGCGCTCCACAAAGCCACAGACTACATAATCATCGAGGAGGAAACGAAGTTCTTGTCGCAAAAGCAAAAGCTGACAAAGACGTCGTCAAAGGATCCTGGGTCGGATCAAAAGTCGAAAAAGAAAAAACCCTCGAAACGACAAAAACGTCAATCGCGGGGAAGAAGAGACCCAAGGAGCACGTAACTACGCCATAAACTCCGGATCGGAGCAAGGCCGGACGACGGGCAACACATGGACCCGAAATCCAAATTAACACAAGAATGTCTTCTGCGACTTTCACCAGGCCCACGGCCACTCTAACGTTAACTGCAAAGTTCTCCGCGCAAGGTTCGCCGCAAAGCTGCTTTCGGGAAAACTTGCTGAAGTGTCCAGGGTAAAAGACCTCGTCCGCGATTGAGATGCTCCCCCCCCCCCCCCCCCCTCTTCCCAAGGGAATTCCTAAGGGAACCAATCGGGAGAAAAACACAGAAGAAGGCAGGACGAGAAGGGTAACAACAATAGTCGCCGCATAGTGAACATGATCATCGCAATACTGCAGCGATACCGTCTCAGCCGTCAAAGCTTATTGGCGCAAGGCCGAGACGAACGCGAGCTTACTAACCTGGTTCGCACCCAGTGACATCCCGAAAGGAGCGATCACTTTCGATGAAAAAGTGGCTGGCGGGATCGGCCAGCCCCACTGCGATCCACTCGTGATTGATCTTGTGATAAGAGATTTCGAGGTCGCCAGGGTTCTCATCGATATGGGCAGCACTGTCAACATTATTTTCCGCGATACTCTCAAATGGATGAACGTCGAGTTAGGAGAAGTCGTACCATCGCCCAAGCCGCTAACTGACTTCTCAGGCACAACGTCAATGACTCTCGGTTCAATCAAACTGCCCGTTGTGGCGAAAGAAGTCACCAAGATCGTCGACTTCACGGTCGTCGACCACCCGGCCATTTACAATGTCATTATGGGCACACCTTGGCTAAACGTCATGAAGGCAGTCCCGTCGACTTATCACTTAGGCATCAAATTCCCGACTCATAACGCAATCGCCGCGATCTGGGGATGGCGGAAACAGTCAAGACGTTGCTTCCTGGCCGAACACAAGCTAAGACAAATCATGACCACCGCAATGGTGAAGCCCAAACGGGCGAAGCTAACTCAGGCACCAACGGGAAACGCTTCGGAAGAAGACGATCCAGAATCGTCAACTCAAGCAACAACCAAAAACTAACCAGTTTCAGAGCCCAACGCTTCTACCCAACAGGAGGAGACAAACCTGGTAGAAGAAGTCGATCCTGCAACTAACGGGATCGACGCAATCCCAGCAGCCGAGTAAACACACTCGCACAAAAAGCAGAACTACGAGATGGCTTGATCCTCGAAAGGGGTACGTAGGTAGCTCGTCAAAGGACGAGTTCAGCTATCCCCCCTCTTAAAAAGGGAGGGGGGGGTGAGTACATATAAGAATACTCGTATATTCCCGCATTCTAAAATATTTGCCTTGTACTCAATATTTTTTGAAACTTTTTCAGCAGTAAAGACTTCATTAAAATCTCGCAAAATCTCTCTTATCTCAAGAAACATCTTGTTATACTTTCGGAAAACATCCCTATACGAGCAAAACGATAATCGTACGAACCCAAAAATGGAAACTCACGAAAAAAATCGTCCTACCTCAAAATGGATCAACTCCAAACTAGCTTATCCAACAAAGAAATTTCGTCACATTGACTAAGGCATCGCCGGAATCAACAGATTCCGCAAACCACAAAAACTCCTTCACAAACATATCTCGGCCGTACCGTCGATTCTGACTCCCGACCAGAACACAATACCTCAGTCTCAGATCCTCAAAACATTACTAACACAAAGTATGTTTTCGAAAAAATAAGCGAGACGTTGCCTAGATCTTCGAGAACATGCTCTCAGTCCATTCGCGACTATAAATTACAAACGCTCGTCGATTGGGCCCGCCGAGCGCTTTTACATCCATCCTAAGGATATCCTCTTACATCCGACTAGGATAAATAGCGCGCTATAAAAAAATCCGAAATTTTGGACATCACTTTCGGGAGACTTAAATATTGTCCCCGGAGAGATGCTCGATTCCTACAATACAAGTCACGTAAGCCGAGAACATATCACGAACTTTAAAGCGGGACAGAATGAGGTCGAAAACGATATAGGAAACGTAAGTTAAAGTAGTCATCGCATCCCCTAAAGTCGTGATTAGACCTAGGTCTTGCCCTAAACCCAGCACACTGGTCTCTAACGTCTCAAGACATGATATAAAAAAGATACGAGATCCTGAAAGAATGTTTCTTTGTCCGCATCTAAATGCTCTCAAAACTTTGAGAACTTCTCAAACATCTCGGCCGAGCAATGAACAGGACAATCCACAAAAAGGGGTGAGGGGAAAGATGACAACTCGAATCCTTCCCCCTACACTTAACAAAAATCCAAACATTCTTGAAAAACTATTTTATAAAAAGCATGACTCGTACAAAAGTCGGTAAACGGCAGGGATTCAAAGCCACACATGGCCAGTCCCCCTATACGAAACACAGCCACACCTGGCCGGAAATAAACATATTACAAGACAAGGGAAAACTATCCCAATAAGTCACAAAAAATCTTACGATCAATCGTCGAGATTAAAGTACCCAGCCATCGACCTCCCAATCGAGTAGTCGTTGACATCAAGGGGAGCCGTCGTCTGGTTCACTTCGACCGTCTCATCAGGGGCTCCCGTCTCGGCTTCCACCATGTCGGGAGAAACAGGAATCGGATCCCATTGCAACCAAATCCTCTCCATGTATGAGGAATCGAAAAATTCATGTCTCTCTCGTTCATATGCTTAGTTTGCCTTGCATACTCGACATCGAACGAATATTTAGGATCCTGCGTAAGCTACAATCCGTCCATGGTACCATGGCACTCGCGATAATACCCGAGAACCTTATAACTCCCCTTAAACTCCCGAAACTCGCACGAGAACCTGTCACGACGGTTCTTCATAACTTTAGAGACCTCTCTCTCTCTTTCCTCGCCTATAGGCGCGACGAACCTCCGTCGCAGCGGACCCTCTCTCACGACGAAAAGAACACTCCAATTCATCTTTCAGACGGGCGATCTCCTTATCGGCCATCTCGGCCCTGAATTGAGCCATGCAAACCTCCTGGTTGCTCGTGTCAAGGGCTCGGTTCATCATGAGGAGGCCCTGCGAAAAATCTCGAAGTCAAGAAAAGTTTGGCCATAAAAAATGCTCAAGGACAAAAACTTAACCCATTGACCATCCTCGACGTCTTGGTGAACTTCGGCACTTCGCTGGATCCGCCTTCGGCCGGAGGAAAGTCAAAATCGAGCAAGCCGTCAAGATTAATCTGCTCACCACCACTTCCACCTGCTTCACTGTTGAGATAGTTTCTAAGTATGTTGTCAAGAAAGCACTGTCCGTCGGCCACGTCATCATCAATGATAACGTGTTTGTCTTTGCGGGACCTAGACTTTTCTGTCCTCGCTCGAACCTCACACATGACGAACCCATCCATGCTTGACTCCGACCCTTCCTCAACCGGCAAGTCCGGCTGAAACTGAGAATGGTGAAGAGCAACGGCGCGACGAACCCGCTTCGGGGTAAACATGGCCCAAAAGGATGGACCTCCACGGAGTAAGTCTCGGGCGATGCCAAGACCTCCAGATTCGGAGGAAGAGAATTAATATCTGCAAAACGAAAAACAAGCACGTAAGATCGAACATCATCAAAATCAAAACTAGCGGACACTCAATCGGGAATACCTTTCCGACCCCATCTAGTCCTGAAGATGGGAATGCCTTTCACTTCCACAGATGCATCGTTGACGCGGACAAAGAAGAAGTGTTCTTTCCAATCGTGGTTGTTTGACACGAACTCCGTTATGATCGTCATGTTCGGCCGAAGCCTCAGTTGAACTATGGCTGAATTTCCCCAGGGCTTCAGCATGGCTTCAAGGTGGTCAACGTCAAGGGTCATACTCAGTTCGTAACTCAACACCAAAATCCCGACGATGTGCTGCAAACCGCACGGGTTGATCTGGCTGATCGACAACTTGAATCGGTCGAAAAGCCGCACGATGACTTCCGGGATGGGAAACCATTGGTGGCACTGAATCAGGTACGCCTCATAGCATGTGAAATAGCCTTCAGGCGGAGACCCGGCGACTTCCCCAGTTTCTGGGAGATGAAACTCGACTAACTCCGGAACTCTGCAGAAACTCCGAATGGCAGCGAGCCCATTCGGACAGCTCTTGCTCGGACAACCATCCATAGGGTTAGCACGAAACAGTGGAAAATCCCACGTCCCGGGTGATACACCCTAAATTAGGGAAGGATCACTCAGCCGGACTTAAGGATATGAACTCGCCAAAAAGGGAGAACTGATGGATTGAATGGTGACACAAGAGTGGCGGAAAGTCTCTTGATACTAACAGACTTCAGTTGTTGCTTGATATGACGCACAAGTCCAACAAAAGAAGGCTTTCTATCTGTTGCTTGATATGACGCACAAGTCCAACGGAATAGAGAAGTTTGCTTGGAGCTAACCACACCAAGAAACAAGAAGGGTTCTACAAAGAACAAAGGAGATAAAGTCAATAAAAGGGAAAAAAAGTTATCTTATTCATGGAATGAGATTACATATTTATAGTAGCAATGGTCAAAGAAAGACATAACGAAATTGTGGAAAACTAGAAATTTAGAAAACACAAACAAAGACTAAGACTAAAGACTTTTGTAGAACTGAGAAGTTGAATTTTGACTAGTCTTTGAAGAACTCTTGGAAAGCCACGACCATGAATTATTTGTTGACTCCCTCTTGGTATTCTTGATGAGAATGGGCTTGAAATGGACTGAGGAAAGGGCTAGTCGAATTTGGAAAGAAACAAACCCATATTGCACTTTTTATGAACTTTTCCTTGGGCTGAACAAGGCCCATTTCGCCCAGCAGCTAAACCAGCTCCATCTTCAGTGTCACTTAGCTCACTCAGATCCAAATTAGTGTCACTTTGCTCATCCAGCTCCAAAGTAGTGTCACTTACCTCATCCAGCTCCAAAGTAGTGTCACTTAGCTCACTCAGCTCATCCAGCTTATCTACTCTCACTTCAGCTAGTTTTAGATCAGTATGCTCGCCATTAATCCATCATGGTTTGTCCTTTGTTGAAGAAACATCTATCTCAGCCATGATCACATCATCCTGGCCCGGGTCTACGATCTGAGGTGCATCATTCCATCCCTCTTGAAAAGGATTTGACCTCAAATCCATTTTTCATGTATCAAAAGGAAATGAATCAGACAAAAAGAATTTAAAAAACATGTAAAACTTAGTGAAGGAAAATTTTGGAAAGAAATTTCCTTGGAGTTTTGATGTCATTTTCCTCGAGTACATGCATCTCCAAATCTCAGACTGATAAACACGGCCTATGCTTATGTTCCTGACACTTCTTGGAGACTGAACATGTTTATCCTGGACACTCAAAACAAAAACTAGAATACTAGGATCATATGTGCAAGACATGTACTTGTTCAAATACGAAATCAAAGTTTCTTTCCCTTGGACATGTAGCACAAGTTTAAGCCTTTCAAAATTCACATCAAAGTAAGCATTACAGACCAGAATAGCATCAAGGCACAAAATAATATTGAACATTTTCAAAACGTGTCTATCTTTCTCAAAATCAGAACACAAAAGAGTAAGGTCGGATTGAGAATCACTTATCAAAGGCTCAATATGTTTTTCAAAGAATGTGTTGTAAACCACAATATCATCAAAGCTCAAAACAACACAATTATTCAGCAATGATCTCAACACATGCCAAGGTCCATCAGTTTCAAAACACAAAATATCAAGCTTCAAAACATAATCACAAAAATCGGTTTCAACTCTAGGTGATTTCTGTTCCAGCAAAGTCTTAAATATCATTAGTTCGTCCAAGGCACAAGTGGATGAACACAAATCACCAGTGATCAGTTCATGTTTATAGAAACTCATATCAAAGCCATTTTCTTTGAAGACAAATGAATCAAACTATTTTCTAGAACAGAAAACAGGTCGTTGCAAACCAAGCTCTAATGACTTTTCAAGATGATCAAAACCCTTGCTATATTTCAAAAACTGATCAAAACTCAAAACAAGATCAGAGTGGATGTTATTGCCATTTTGAAAACGTTTTTGATCAGAAAGTTTATCAAGTTCAAACACTTGAAAAGAGTTAATCATGTTTTCAAAAATAGAGTTTGAAACACGAAATTCTTTAACTTTGACAAAGCCAAAACGTTTCACATCTTCAGAACTGATCTTAACAAACATTCCAGGCAGAGAATCAATCAAATCAAGTTTCTCATAGTGCTCTTTAATGTCTGCGGACAAAGGCGTAGGAGTTGTGCCTGGATCAAAGCAAAGTTGATTCTCCATGATGATGGACGTGACGCTTAGTGCTTTCTCATCAAAGGTTGGACCAAAATCGTCGTCCAAGTGATCGTCTTCCTCGTCAAAGATGGGACATAGATCAGCGTCCATGGGTCTCCTGGTGCCAAGAAGCGATCCTTGATGTTGGTAGTCGAATGGCTCTTCCTCAAAATCATGTGAAGACAAAATAAAACTACTTGGATGCTCTGGTTCAAAACAGGTTAGTCCATTAGTTTCTTCATCATCAAACACAAGATCAGATTCTGAAAAAGGAAGTTTACAATTATCCTCACAAATCATCAAATTTTCTATCAGCTCTTCATCATATTCATCAAAAATTGGTAAAGAATCTGAAAAATCTTTTAGATCTTCAAGGTTGTTTTCAGACTTACCTTTGGGTTTTTCACTGATGATTAAGGATGGTTCAGCTACAGGTGCACGTGTGGTTGTGCTCTTTTTTTGGATCTTGCTGACGTCCTTGAGGGCTTTCACCACTCCCTCCACAAGGTTGTCACAAAACTATCGGACTTCAAACTGACTGAAAATCCTTCTTTGATCAGCTTCAAACATCTTAACCTGAAAATTCTCAACACAAAAGGCTAACAAATAAAAATAATCCTCACACTCTCAAGTGTTTATCCTCACCCACACAAGTTTTTCTCTCGGAAGTTTTAGTGGTCACACAAGAGTCTCCTCTCAAAGTTCTAAGAGAACAAATCAAGTAATCCGATGGCTTTTCCAAGCAAACAATGGATGAAAAGAGATAGAGAGATAAGAAATCTGATTTGTCAAATTCGTATTAACCACTCCAAGGCTGGATTTCTCCTCAGCCAGCAAGATTTCTTTTCCATCACCTAGCCAAATAAATCAAACTTTTGTTTCTCTTCTTTTTTTTTCTTGATAGATCTTTTTTTTTTTACAGAAGAATGGCGATAGTTAAGGTAGTGGCCCGGATTTGAGATAGAAAGATGAAGAAGAAGTGTTTAGAAATGGAAGATGAATAGATAGTACCGGTTGAGTGGCTCTGATACAACTTGATACGCTCTAAATTAGGGAAGGATCACTCAGCCGGACTTATGGATATGAACTCGCCAAAAAGGGAGAAATGATGGATTGAATGGTGACACAAGAGGGGCGGAAAGTCTCTTGATACTACCAGACTTTAGTTGTTGCTTGATATGACGCACAAGTCCAACAAAAGAAGGGTTTATATCTGTTGCTTGATATGACTCATAAGTCCAACGGAATAGAGAAGTTTGCTTGGAGCTAACCACACCAAGAAACAAGAAGTGTTCTACAAAGAACAAAGGAGATAAACTCAATAAAAGGGAAAAAGGTTATCTTATTCATGGAATGAGATTACATATTTATAGCAGCAATGGTCAAACAAAGACATAAAGAAATTGTGGAAAACTAGAAATTTAGAAAACACAAACAAAGACTAAGACTAAAGACTTTTGTAGAACCGAGAAGTTGAATTTTGACTAGTCTTTGAAGAACTCTTGGAAAGCCACGACCATGAATTATTTGTTGACTCCCTCTTAGTATTCTTGATGAGAATAGGATTGAAATGGACTGAGGAAAGGACTGGTCGAATTTGGAAAGAAACAAACCCATATTGAACTTTTTATGAACTTTTCTTTTGGCTGAACAAGGCCCATTTCGCCCAGCAGCTAAACCAGCTCCATCTTCAGTGTCACTTAGCTCACTCAGCTCCAAATTAGTGTCACTTAGCTCATCCAGATCCAAAGTAGTGTCACTTACCTCATCCAGCTCCAAAGTAGTGTCACTTAGCTCACCCAGCTCATCTACTCTCACTTAAGTTGGTTTTAGATCAGTATGCTCGCCATTAATCCATCCTGCTTTGTCCTTTGTTGAAGAAACATCTGTCTCAGCCATCATCACATCATCCTCGCACGGGTCTACGATCCGAGGCGCATCACTGGGCCTAGGGGGCTTTACTTCGCCCCTGGCCGCCCAGTACGCATCGGCCTCCTCAGGATCAACCGAGTGTACTGCAAACTCCACCTTTGGTGCAACATCATTATGTTGCGAGCTAGAGCTGTCAGGAACGGAACGATCGTGACGAGACTTGGTGGAAGCTTTTCTCCTTGAAGACATGTTAAAAAAAAATAAAAAATTCTTACCAAGGGGTGAGAAGAGAGACAAGGATCTTTCTATCTTGGAAAAAAATGTTTGTGGAAATGAGCAAGTACAGAATTTGAAAACTTACTCCACATACTTATAGGCAAGAGAATTCACTATTCACCTTCGGATTTTCAGACACTGGATTCCGCCTAACTTACCCGACATGCCTAAACCGCTCGCAAGAACATCATGATTCTAACGAGCCGGGGGACTAACTGTTGGGGTCAAAATCGGTTACAACGGAATCAACGTCAGAAATTTCCCGGGAAATATCCTCTTTGAAAAAGAGAGATAAAATTTAAAAGAGAAGAAAAGCGGGAAAACCTAAATCGAGTTTCGTATCAATTCCAAAAAAGATTCATACGATAAGTCCTCGAGAAAGGTTACACTAGACCTCAGACAAAGCATCCCAAAAAACAAAACAACTATAAGGTTCTATCGTCCAACTCGCCCGTTAAGCGAGCTAGACCGAACAAGCAGCCCAACTAATCTATCTTCATCCCGTCCTCGTAGCTCCCTCCTTCGAGATCGGATCGAACTTGCTCTTGTTTCATCTCGATCGGAGTCACCATTGGAACTTTACGATTTAAAAACTGGAAGAACTCGTTTTCTCGTATAAAATTCGAATTGATCGTATAAAACGGCAACAGTTAACTAAACACCTTGAACTGCCTCCACTATACGGGAAATTTGAACTTTCTTTGGAATCGACGTCGTTTCGGAAGCGCTCTTTCGATAAATCGTAAAAGCGCTTAAGTCAGAAAACTGCCCGAAAGGGTCCAGAACGCGGCTAAAAGCCCACTCACGATTTTACACGAAATCATGCCTAATCGTTATGACGGTTTATCTTTTATTCTGCATGAGAAGATAAATGTCAAGTTCGGAGGATAAATGTGAAGTTTTCAAAGATAAACACGAGCTTAGACTGTTCATTGCGTGAATGACCGATAGCACGAACTTTCTTTTACCAAACAGGGTCAATCAAAGATCGAAGAAAAATGGAATATTTTCTTGAAGCGATAAACTCGACCGAGGGTAGAAAAGGAAAGAGCAAACCACCTCTAAGAGGAGTATATAAGGACGTCGAGGTTGAAGAGGCAGAGAGACACAAAAATTTCTACCCAGAGCAAACTTAGCGATTAGAGCATTAGGCAAAAAATATTTTTGCTATCGAACTTTGATTCGATTAGGTTTAGTAGTCTTAAATTACTTGAAATAGAGAACTCGCCAACAGCTCTTGTGGCCGAGACTCTTGCCATCTGTAATCGTTCAAACAAAAAGTCAAAATAAGACCTCCTCTTGCTCTTTACTCATTCATATTTTGTATTTTGTATTTATGTTTCGTCTGTTTACTATCGTGTTTGATTGCTTGGCGTATGGTTTAGCAGATATCAGAGACCTCTTGGAAAGTTAGGTTTTCTTAGCCTTCCTAAATCAACGGAAATCGACAGTGCGAATTTCGGTTCCCACAACTACGAAAAAAGTATGAACGAATTGTTTGAAGAAAGCTAGAAATTTCTGTTTTTCACAAATAAATTTTTATTGTTATATTATAGTTTTGTCATTTTCCAAATTTTAATATTTTATTTTATGAGGGACACATCTTGTTTAAATGCTTTCAGCCACCAAAGTGTATGGGACGGCTCTCTATCCATTTGGTGCTTAGGGCTCTCGCTGAGCTCCAGGAAACTAGCTAGCACTTCGTGATTATGATCTCCATTTATCCCAAGTGAAAAGATCGGGTCTTGGAAATCAAAAAACATTATCAATAAGAAGCCGCCTAACTCTAATTTTTTAAGTCATTTTCGGGATCAAGTGCTTCTAGATGTCAGATTTTTTTTTTTCCCAAGTGTGTGAGGGTCGTTTGGGGATGAGAAAAATGCAATTTTTGTAATGAAACCTGCATCTTAAAATCGCGTGATGCTTTTCTTTAGAGCTGGTTCAATTTAAGTAGATTGGATTAGAATAATATATTCTTCTACCTCTTCATTTTGGGCTTTCAACGAGAGAAATTATTTCTTTTCTTGGATTTCAGGAATTTTCTAAAGATGAGAGACAAAGTAAAAATATCTTTATCCATCAAATTTGGTGGCTCCACTTTTTCTGTGGAATTCTTGGATTCTCTTTGGAAGTCTATATCAGTTTTTGGGTCCGGATGCTCCTTCTCAGATGGGCATTCATCATCAACAGTTGCCGATACTCGGGATCCAAATGGTTGGCGTCTGTTTCCTGCATGGTCAGATAAGCAACTCTAGATTATATCCTTCCTTACTATAATCCCACAAAAAACTAATAATTACCATATCTGGTTCATTAATGGTAATAACTACAAAACCATATTTTCAAAAGCAGTGTAGTGTCATTTGTATCTCAGAGACGGTAACATCTTGGGGGCTTCTTGTTTGGAACAAAGCTGGTACCCCCAACCATGTTATTACTACTTGAGTATTTACTATAAATCGTATTCCTACCATGAACCGTTTATATGCATGGGATTTAGATATTGAGAATAATTGTATACTTTGTGGTTTGGATTGTGAGTTTAAGATTACTTATTCTTCATTTGCAATTATCCATCTTCGTTTTGGTCTGCTGTCATGTCTTGGCTGCATTTTTCATCCGCTCCTTTTGTTTAGACTGATATTATATTTGTAAGACTCGACCCGGACGCCAGTCCAAACCGATCTCCCACAACTCGAACCGATAGGTGACCCGAGTCTAACCAGTCTATTTTTAGTTTAAGTATAATATTCAAATGAGGTTCTCAACCAAGGATTCCTTAACTACTCAATCAATACGCAGAAGCAAAGAAAGCCATATGGCCGCATTGAATAAATCATAAAGGATTTGATACATTGTAGTTTAAATAGAATACTATCAATCTTATACAAAACTAGACCCAAATGACTCAAATACCACTCACACCCATTGGCTGCCTGTCTTGTGTCAACCCAGGCATCTCTAAAACCTGCCACATTCAATGAGGCTTAAGACCATCATTAACGCAAGGTTCTTAGTACATGGTTCTTAACAGAATATAAGAACCCGACTCTTAACTTTTAACTGAAAAAGTTAAGAGCCGGCTCTTAAATCTCTTATTTAAGAGCCGACTCTTAGCATTTTCAGTTAAAAATTAAGAGTCGGGTTCTTACATTCCGCTAAGAGTCCCGTCCTAAGAACCCCCATTAATGATGCTCTAAGAAACTATACAATTTCTTAGTCATGCAAATCATTCCGCCTACACAATTAGTCCTGAAAACCTAGTCCTAACAAGAAATGATCCTGAGTCTTTTAAGTCACGATAGTGTCCTAACCAAATCAATCTAACACACACTCGGCCTCATAGTTTAGGTCTGCTAGGTATGGTTTATTCCCAAGGAAAGGCCTTGGCGAATTCCTCCCATATGTCGGTTGCCTTAACTAATCGCCTAGCATTTCATACAACTGATCGGCCCATTAGCCTCACCCAAGCATATGACCATTCTTAGGATCTATATTCCTATAATCGGTTTGTGTAATCTATATGAATGCACCAAACAAAGGTAACACACTCAACTTCAATGCCTTATGTATCGATCACACAACACTCAATCAATCCAACTCACAATCCATAATCAAACTAAAGGCCATGTCCAATACTCGTCTAGTCATAAACCATCGGTTCTAACTTTACGTCAACGCACTCACCTTAGCTAACCAAAGAGAAATGAGAAGAAGAGAAATCACAAACACAAAAATCACCCTTTCGGTCATTTCCTTAACAACCGCCCAAAGCTCGTCGGACTGCCCCTATTTATTGTCGGACCACTCTCCCTAACCGAGTAGACCACTCAGTTACAACCGTTTACCGGTTAATCCCCCCCCCCTCTCTCTCTCTCTCTCTCTCAATTTCTAAGGTTTTCCCTTTTGATTTCTTATGCTAAAGGAGGAAGTGGCGATGGGTATTTATAGACAAGAGGAAATGGTCGATGGTACACCATTGGCCAAGGGCTGAAATGGTGCGAGTTACACTCTTAACCATTCGCTCAGCCTTTGTGTTCTTTCGGCCCTTGATATACCATGGATTTTACCCATTTTTAGCCATGGTATATAGGTGTTTTAGAAATTATTTATTATGTTTTAGAGTCTTTTTAGTAAATTTACAGGTTCATGAGTGTTTTGAAGGAAATGGTGATTTTGGTGTATTTTGGAGCTAATATGAGAAGAAGCCCGTAGCTGACCATCGAACTAGTCCGAAAGTCGACAATCAGAGACAAACATCGATCGACGCACATCATGTGCCGTCGATCAACAGCGAAGTGCGCTAGTCCCGGGTAGGTTTTCAGCCGACTTATATCCCAAGGCACAACATATTTACAGAGATACCCCTGGCCGATTTTAACATAATATTTATGTGTTCTGCCATTGTTATAGGCAACACACGCTTTCATACTTTCTACTTTTCACAGCAAACAATACTTAGGGTTTTTAGTAGATTTGGAGAGAAGATCCAAGACTCCTTTAAAGATTTGTATTGGAACTCCAGTATTTCTAACTCTATTCTATTTATGCATTTTATTCAGTTTATGTTTATGAATTGATTTGCTATGTTTGAATTCAACTGTTAGATTTATGGTTCAAATAGGTTATGAGGGATTAGCCCAAAATATAGAATTGCTAAGATGATAAATATCCTTCAAAGAATTGTGGTTAATGCATGTGTTCTACATTAGCTAATTAGAACCTTGAACTTAGGATTGTGGACAACTATAACGGTATGTTTTGCACCAGAATTAATTCCTTTGAGCTAGTACTGCTAGAAACAAGGGAAGGCTGATTTAGACAATACTAGTGAACCTATCGATCAACTAATTAAAGCCTGTCTAAGAGAATATCGATCAACGTTCTTACCATAACATCGATCAACGTTTGATCCGTATCAACAAGCGACAGCTGAGATATTGGACTTAATCAAAACATAAGAATCACAAGCGAAAGCTGGATATCTTTACACTAGAAGTCGAGCTTTAGTATTGACAACCTAAGTATTATATACCTCTATAATTCTAATTACCTGAATAGAAACCCTAGATCTAGCGTTTTCTAATAACTATTTCCAAACCTCAAACCAATCAACTGAACAACTGCCTTGTTCGCCTTGCTTGCTATTTACTGTTTTCATAATTTACCTAGCTTAATCACTACTGATTAGGATCTATTGTGTGCCCTAGCTCTTTGTGGATTTGATTCCTGCACTCACAACCATTCGTCCATGCACTTGTAACCCTTCGACCATAACTATCAAATCTAACCTCTACCCCATTAACCACCTCTGCTAAGACCTAACCAAGCCTAGCTAAACTATCCCATCCCGGTCCATCCTAGTATAACCGCCTAACCATCTGACCCCACCGACCAGACCCGATGGTCATGGTCAGACCGACCAGAACTTCCTCACTACCAAACCCAACCGCCTCAGCTAATTGAGCTAATTATACTATCCTAAGCTATACGAGACTTGTTTCCGGGTCGTGGAAACTACCCAAGCTTCCGATCCGATCTCTCGACTATGCCTATGGGGTATCCGAGTCGATAGCTTGACTTAACCTCAACTACGCTTGTCCATAGGACTTCCGTCTGGTCCTATACATGACCGGGGGCATTACACAATTTTGGCTCCTATCTACCCATCAAGATATTGATAAGCAGCTGGCTATTTTACAAGGTTGGCATGCGGATATCTATGTCATTTGGTAAGAGACTATCATGCAGATATCTATGTCATTTGATAATAGATTATGGTACTTTGGTATGTCTCATCCTTCCAAGAAACTAGGTCGTGATATTAACATTTTGATGCAGGAAAAATGCTTGGCTTTGAAGTTTCTGAGTTTGCCTCTTGGTGAAAGTCTAGCTTATTTTGGTTTGATCATTGAAATCATTATAAGTTTTGGTTTCTTCTAAACCCTTCTCTTTACAGTTATTTATACAATCTCTCCAATTCTTTTTTGTATTCTGTGTTTACGTGTTTCTTTATAAACTCTTTTATATTATATATTCATAAAAACCCTTTATCAAAAATAATAATATTATTATTAATTAGCGCTACTGAACATTATAAAATACCTGACAACTGTGAAAAAAAAAGCTTGACAAATAAAATTTAATATGATAAAAACAGAAAATATTTACAAACACAACATTTTAATCTGATTGTTGATAGTTAAAGTATATACATATACATTAAACGGAAGGTTTGTAAAGGTAATTTTCCTTTTGTTTATGTTGATATTATATTTATGTGAACGAAATTTTTTTTATTTAAATTAAATAATAAAAAACCAAAAAAAAACAGACTATATTATACTTTAACTTGGACAGTAATATATATGTTAATGCACCACGTGACATTTAAAAAAAAAATAACTAGCAAAAATATGAGTGGTAATTAGCATTTGACATACATGGTAAAAATTTCTTATTTTTCAACTTTTAAATAGGGAAAATTCTAGCTTTACCTCATGATACCATTTTCAAATTATCTTTAAATGATAATTATTTTCATAAATACCTTAAGTTTATTATAAAAATACAAAATTAATCATTCTAAATCATTTATAAATTGTTAAAAATTATTTATAATAGATTAAGAACTCAATCCCAATCCCTATAAACTAAACCCTAAACAATAATAAATAAGCCCTAATTTCAAATGTTATAGTATTTTTGATTGAATGTATTTTTGAAAATTGGTATCCAAATTAGTGTGTTTCAAGCAATTTCTCTTTTAAATATTTCCTATGTTCTTGAAAAACAGATGTTTAAGATTTTATTGATGTTTTTGTAAATTGTTATTAATAAGCTGTAAACCTTTAAAAATATTAATTTAAAATATCAGAATTAGTTAAATACTAGTTGTTATTGTAAATTATATGACAGAAATAAATAATATATATTTAATTTTAAGTATTTATTATATATTTAATTAATATACTTAAGCTGTATAGGTTTCATTTTTTTAGGAACCGATGTAATAGAAAATTATATTATTTGTCACATATTATTAGATTCTAAGTTAATTTTATTTTACTTGTTTTCAAATAATAATGTATATTGAAAAAAAAAATTGAATAGTATTAATGACAACCGTTTGTTGCATAGAAATCACTAAGTATAACATATATAGATTAAAATGCATATGTAAATTTGTTGTAACTATATAAGTTCACAATTATATTAAATTATGCGATGGTCATCTAGGTTGTCTGTTATGTTTCTTGGTCTCTTAATTTTCAGTTTGTAGTTTTTTCTTTTAACAACATCAGTTTGTAGTCTTAAAGCTTTATATTTAATCGGAGAGAAGAACCACCTGAGATCGCCACGCACCATTGAGTTGCTCACTGTCTATGGTTGTTGCCGATAAGGAGGTCTTTCTCGAACTGTTCTTGAAGAGCTAATCTTTATGAACTGATCACCGGGTACTGCCAAATCTATCAGATTCAGTTCTCGAATTAACTGTGGTTTCAATTTGTGGAAAGAGTTTTTGCTGAGTTTGGTGTAGTCTATGGTCTTGTTGTTGTTTTGCTTATTGTTGGCTTTGCTTAGTTTAGATTGAGTTGTTGTTTAGTTTATCTTCGTGCATCTTCTGTTCCTTGTACCCTTTGTATTTCTATTTAAAACTTGAAAATGGTAATAAAATTTTAACATTGTTGCAAAAAAAACTTTATATTTAAATATAAAATCATTATGCTTTTTTTTTGACTAAAAAATTAAATTTATCGACGTGGGAATTTATATCACATGAAAATGCTGCCGCCAGAATAGTCTACGGGTGGCCAATCAAAGCGATTGAGAAGCAGCTCACATGGCTAATATTGAGCAGGATGGCTCGGCAACGAATAAATGTGGCCATTGGATTACAATCAACAGCATTAGCTCAGTCAACTGTAGAAACGGTGACTGGTGGGCAAAAACTTAAGACAACAAAAAAACTGCATGCAGTTTTTAGCCTAAAAACATATAGCTTATGTGCCTCTTGCAGTACTTTTTCAGTTTTCACCTTTGAAATTCTAAATATTGACTTATGGAGAACTGAATAATTCTATTGAGTATAGGAGCTCTGTTTATATGTACAGAGAATATACAAGATTGGAAAGAGATATATACGAGAGTTATGACAGAGTAATCAACGAGATACTAACGACTAGTAATATATACTTTCTATATGCTAATACACCCCCTCAAGATGGAACACCGGAGGAGAGTCCAATCTTGATGCATAGGCCTTCGAACCGCGGTCGGGAGAGAGGTTTGGTAAGAGCATCAGCAAGCTGGTCATGAGTAGAAACGTGTGATACCCGAACCACGCCAGTCTGAACCTGATGTCGTACAAAATGATAATCGAGTGCAAGATGTTTCATACGGGAGTGAAACACTGGGTTGGCGGCTAAGTACATAGCTCCCATGTTATCACAATAAATGGCAGGCGTCTGTGACACAGGAATGCCAAGCTCATGCAGTAGGGATGTGATCCAACAAAGTTCGGCTGCGGTGGAGGCAACTGATCGATACTCAGCCTCGGTTGATGATCGCGCCGCGCCTGTTTGCTTCTTTGATGACCACGCAACTGGATGACTTCCAAGATAGACAACGTAAGCTCCTGTCGATGTATAGTCATCCCTGTTTCCAGCCCAATCAGCATCAGTGAAAGCATGTAATGTCGGGTTGTGTCTGCTAGAGAAGGTGATCCCGTGTGATCTGGTTCCAGAAAGATATCTGAGGACCCTTTTTACGGCTGTCCAATGTTCTGTAGTTGGCTGATGCATATACTGGGATAGTTTGTTGACTGCAAAAGCGATGTCCGGTCTGGTGAGCGATAGATATTGCAAGCTTCCTACCGCCATTCGATATCTGGTAGGATCGTCCATGACTGAGCCAGAGGTAAGTGAAAGAGTAGTGTTCGGACACATCGGAGTGGAGACAGAGTTGGTGGTTGACATTTGCATTCGCTGTAGTAGATCAGTGATGTACCTGTGTTGAGACAAATGTAAACCATTAGAAGATCTTTGAACTTCTATCCCAAGAAAGTAAGATAAAGGACCCAAATCTTTAATAGAAAAACGTTGAGAGAGGGAGTTGATAAACTGATCGATGTGTTGAGGACTACTTCCTGTTATGATTATGTCGTCTACGTATACCAACATATAGAGGTAGACACCATTGGTGTTGTAGACAAAAAGAGACGCATCAGCAAGAGAATTGATGAACCCGGACTGAAGCAGGAAGGTGCGGAGCTCGTTATACCATGCCCTAGGGGCTTGTTTGAGTCCATAAATTGCTTTACGGAGCTTACACACCGCGTTGGGGTTATCTTTATCAACAAACCCTGGTGGCTGCGCCATGAAGACTTCTTCTTCAAGATGGCCTTGAAGGAAAGCTGTGTTAACATCAAGTTGGCGTAATGGCCAGTTTCGGGTTGTTGCTGTACTGAGAACGATCCTGATCGTTGCTGGTTTAACAACTGGACTGAAGGTGTCATGATAATCGATGCCCGGTCGTTGTGTAAAGCCCTTAGCAACCAAGCGAGCCTTGTATCTGTCGATGGAACCATCTGGTTTTCTTTTTATTGTGAAGACCCATCTGCAACCAACAACATTAGCAACATTAGTAGCATTAGTAAGATCCCATGTTCGTTCTTTAAGTTGAGATTCCATCTCTTCACTCATGGCTTTACGCCAGTATGGTGATTTGAGAGCTTCTGCGACAGAGCGAGGAATTGTTGTCGGAGGAGTGTCCACTTGCGTATTGAGATTCAATTTTTGAACTGGTTTGCGTGGTCTTGTACTGGCCCTTGTCGGAGCTGGGAGAGGCTGAGAAGTAGTAGGTACGGCTTCTGGTTGCGGCAAGGATGCCATGTTTTCATCAAGAGGTTGCGTAGACACTGCTGGCACAGGTTCACTTGGAGTTGTGGCTGGCAGAACGGGTGGAGCTGGTCCTGCAGTCGGAGTTGGTACCTGCAGGTTAGAGATCGGGCTAACAACAGAGACAGGAGCATTAGAGGAAGATGGTAACTCATCATCAGCATCAACCGATGCAATCACAGGAGATGAAGTGGTAAAAGGAAAGACTGATTCATGAAAAATAACATGGCGAGAAGAATAAATTCTATTTGTTGCTCTATCTAAACACAAATATGCACTTTGTGTTAGAGAATAACCTAAGAAAACACAGGGTTTAGATCTATCATCTAGTTTATGAGAAGCATAAGGTCTGAGCCATGGAAAACATAAGCAACCAAAAATTCTAAGTTTTTGAAAATTTGGAGAATGACCATGTAACTTCTCAAAAGGTGTTTGAAAATCTAAATTCTGAGTAGGCATTCTATTGATAAGATAAAACTGCAGTAACAAAAGCATAGGACCAGTACCCTTTAGGCATTGAAGCATGTGACATGAGAGCAAGACCCGTTTCAACTATATGTCGATGACGGCGCTCAGCAAGACCATTATGCTCAGGTGTATGAGGGGGACTTGTCATATGCGAGATGCCATGAGAAGAAAGAAATGCAGCAAGGCCAACATATTCACCCCCATTATCTGAGTATAGTGTTCTTAGTTTATGTTGAAATCGATTTTCAACTAAACTTTTGAACTTTGTGAATACTTCTTTGACCTGAGATTTATGTTTCAAAGGATAAAGCCATGTATATCTAGTATAGTGATCTACAAAAAGTACATAATATTTAAAGCCATCAACTGAGTAAATTGGAGAAGTCCAAACATCAGAGAAAACAATATCTAAAGGATGTGAAGATTTTAAGGTAGAGGATGAGAATGGTAACTTATGCATTTTATTAATTGAGCAAGCAGAACAAGGTTTAGCTAGCAGAACATCAGAAACAACAGGTA
>NC_027748.1:20576531-20578616 GCF_000695525.1 Brassica oleracea var. oleracea
CACTAGACATATTGACTGATAGAAGAGTAGCTTGAGGATTTTGAGTGTTAAAGACAGAAGTTCTCTCAGCAGTAGTTTCAGAAGCCATAGTTTTGTTTTGATTTCAGAGTAATAGAGAAGATCGGATTAGAGAAGAGAGACGGCGAGGAAGGAGAGAAATTAGGTTACGCCCTAAAAGGCTCTGATACCATATTGACTTATGGAGAACTGAATAATTCTATTGAGTATAGGAGCTCTGTTTATATGTACAGAGAATATACAAGATTGGAAAGAGATATATACGAGAGTTATGACAGAGTAATCAACGAGATACTAACGACTAGTAATATATACTTTCTATATGCTAATACTAAAAACGTACCATTTAGGTGTTTCAGACTCTTGTTCTGTTCCTTGCTGGTCTGCCAATTTCGCTTGAGAAATTCGTCAACTCATAAGTCAATTGGGTTAGAAATTCGTCAACTCGTAAAAATTTAAAGAGAATGTTCCCTGATATAAAAAAAAAACAGATACTTTTAATTTTCTTAACATGTTTGTACAGAAACAAAAGAAAACAAAGAATACACTTTTCTTGATATCAGGTCAGGTACTAGAAGATGCAAGCTGTAATGTTTTTTTATTTATAGAAATCTATATAAGAAAAGCGTGATTACCTGGAAAGGGGAAATTATTATCGGTAGATAAGAGCATCTCCAACCCATCTCTATAATAGAGATATCTAAAATAGAGGGAAAAATAGAGGAAAAAATAGAAATGGTGTTTTTGCTCTAATGTGTTCCTCTATAATAGAGGAATGCTATATTTACTTCTATAAATAGAGAAATGCTATTTTTTTCCCTAAATATAGAGAAAAAAATAGCATTTCTCTATTTATAGAAGTAATCTATATGTTGAAGGTATTTTTTTATACACATTGGAGCAAAAACACCATCTCTATTTTTGTTTCTACTTTAAAAATCTCTATTATAGAGATGGGTTGGAGATGGTCTAAGCGAACCGATCAACATGACAACATAGATAAATGTTTGCTTTGAGTGGGGGCTAAAGGTCAAATTACGCTGAAAAGTCAAGATTCAATCTCAAAATTCTTCCAATATCTCTAATCCCTATACAAAAATATCAGCTTATTAGTAACTTTAACTTGTTTGCGATTCATCCACCCAGTTTATTAGTAACTTGATTGCGATTCATTCACCATACATTCAATTATTCAAAAAGAATTACTACTCCTTCCGTTTCCAAAAGTAAGATGTTTTAGATTTTTTATTTGTTCCACAAAGATAGATTTTCTATATGTTGAAGGTATTTTTTTATACTTTTAAGAAACATTAAATGAAAATATTTGAATTGATTAAATTTCATTGGTGAAAATTTATTGAAAAGTATATAATAAAATAAAATAAAAATTAAATTATAAACATTTATTGAATTCTTAATAAACGTGAACACTTTAGAAAATTTTACTTTCGGGAACAGAGAGATTTCGGGAACAGAGGGAGTAATTTATTAGCCCCTGTATTTGTTTATACGGACATACATTATGTAGGATAATTGCGATTTTTATAATATGCGTACATGATTATGTTTAATTAGTGAAAACATTATGGTACAAAACAGATGTTTGATTAGTAAAAAAGAAACAAGAGTATAGATATACAAAAACTGTTAATATATTTATGTAGGAACTTTATTTTACTACCATAGGACAACTAATATTTGTAAAGAATAATAAGAACATAAATTAAAATTTCAATACCGAAATATAAAAATAAAGAAGAATTGCAGAGTCAAGATAGTTAATCTCTTTACTTAAATTTTTAAACGCCCCGTAGTGTGATGGTTTCATGGCGCTCAGATTCTCATGATACAACTGCATCATTGTTTCTGTTTACCATCACCAAAAAGCAGAATCTATCGACCCTATTTCTGTGATATACTCTCAGACTCAAAATAAAAAAAATACTAGCATAACTATTCTGAGTGGGAGAAATGTTTCTTGATTGTATCAATGTTGTATTTTCTATAATCTTAGCAAGCTCTTTTATAGAAAAATCATGAGAAGCACAAGTTTCATTTTTCAACACA
>NC_027748.1:20578707-20581189 GCF_000695525.1 Brassica oleracea var. oleracea
ATTATTTTTTGTTTGACCAATTCAAACTAAATAATATACTTTAAAATGATATATTTTTTTATATTTTATCAATATAAAAGATCAATATATATTTAATTTAAGTTAATTAACATGAAGTCCAACTAACAACTCAAAACCCAAATCCAAGATCAAATATCTAATGTATGTATTTGCTACTTTATACAAGATTCTTAAATCACACACATTATACCTACATTTCTCATTCAAATAAAACTTCATTTTTGACATATGAATACCATATTCATAATGTTCAAAAAATAGTTCCAACAATCCCCCACATGAATAGAAATGACTCTAGACACTAGACGACTTGACAGACTTGACTTCCTAGACAAGACTCGACCTTAGGGCTTTTGAGAGTACAAACGAAAAATCCACTGCATGATGAGTTGGTAGCAATTTTTCAGCCTTGAACCAGTCATTGTTAATAGCTATCGGATTTACTCGGCCAGGAGGTGGCCATGATGTCTTGAACCTCCAGGGCTTTTGTGTAAACCTAGACAATAGCTACAACACAGCTTCATTCTCTCACAGAATTAGGTTCTCTATTGTGTCCATTTTAGCCGTGAACAGTCTTGGTAATCATGAGTGAACTTGGAGAATATAGCCTTTCCTTCATTCTCCTAGAAACGGCCCCATTTCACACTCACAAGGTGATTTGTGTAGCCGAGACCAACAAGTTCCATAACTTTGGGAAGCTACACTCAAAACAAACAAACATCACTCGGGTCAAACCCATTACACTTTCTGATATCTACAACTAAAAGTTTTTTCTTAGAAAGATTGTATTGTTACCAGGGGAACAGAGTTGATGGCACCAACAACAATGGAAGATAACCAAACAGCAACAATGGCTCCTCCTCCATATATTATTACAGTCGACTTGTTCTCAAGACCATCCCACTGCACCGTAACTGATAATCAAAACAAAACGCAAAGCCAATCCAAGTCCAACTCAGTTCAAGCAATGGCTTCTTACCTTTTCCTTCAAGTCTGTGAAGAGTTCGTTGGTGTCAATGGACGTTGAGGTCTCATCTGATGAAGAAGCTCTCATCTTCATCAATTCACCCTTCTGCGAACCATTACCTGCGATTTAAACCGTACAAGATCTATTAAACCAAGATTATATTATAAACCGAGCTTAATTTTGAATTTAAACCACTATACCGAACCTGAAACTAGCTTCGGCGGAACAGTGAAAGAGGATCGGCCAAATGAGCGAGGAGGCAGCGGAGGAAGGTAAGGAACGGCGGAGAAGCTGGCGGAGACGGAGGTAACACGTGGAATCATCACTGCCACAGAGGACGAAGCTGCTACTGTCATCGCCATCGAAACACACCAGATAATCTATTCTTCTTCTTCTTCTTTAATTTCTCCACACTCGTTTTTCTTTTCAGCTGCGCTTTTTGACTAGACAAGGTTTCGTATAGCAACACGTGGATGTTCCTCGTGGTCTTATTGGTTGCTACTCTTATCTTTAGAAATCCAACTCAGTGGTGTTTATAGAATGCAAGGTTTAAGCCCCATTTATAATATGGATCCATTATAAAACCCATTGTATAATCCAACTCTTTTGTCGTATCCTCTCTATGTCTAGTCTAGGTGAGGGAACATAGAAAGAACATGCATACATGGAAAAAGGATCATTCAAACCGTTGATCTTGGCTTACGATAATTACGACTTCTGCGGATGATACGAGAACTATATGAACCTAAAGGAGGAATTCGAACAAGGAACCTTAAAATACTAATCTTATCAATTTTTTTTTGAACCACATTAATCTTATCAATTTAAGTTGGCAAAAACGGATTCAAGTCATCTTTCTTTTTCCTTTGACAACACGGATTGAAGTCATCTATAATCCACATCTATATTCATTTCTATATTTTTCTCTAAAACAAAAAAAATTTAGCACATTTTTGGAGTATTTTAATGTTCATATATATATTTTTTATGTTTACCATCGCTCGATTTTAGAGTATTTTTCTCTTGACTGCATCCACCTTAAAAAAAAAAGTGCTAAAATATATATATATATATATATATATATTGTAGGAACCTTATTTTACTACTATAGGACAACTGATATTTGTAAATAATAATAAGAACCTAAATTAAAATTACAATACCGAAATATAAGAATAAAGAAGAATTGCAGAGTTGAGATGGTTAATCTCTTTCTTTAAATCTTTAAACGCTCCGTAGTGTGACGGTTTCATAACGCTCAGATTCACATGATACAACTGCAGCATTGTTTCTGTTTATCATCACCGAAAAACAGAATCTATCAACCCTATTTCTGTGATGTACTCTCAGACTCAAAATAAAAAAAATACTAGCATAACTATTCTGAGTGGGATAAATGTTTCTTGATTGTATCAATGTGTGTATTTTCTATAAAGCTAGCAAGCCTTTTTATAGAAAAATCATGAGAAGCACAAGTTTCATTTTTCAACACAA
>NC_027748.1:20581240-20592956 GCF_000695525.1 Brassica oleracea var. oleracea
TTATTCCACATTTTGACCAAGAAATTAAAGAGTAAAATTATTTTTTGTTTGACCTATTTAAACTAAATAATATACTTTAAAATGAATTTCTTTTTTTATATTTTATCAATATAAAAGATCAACATATATTTGATTTAAGTTAATGAACATTAAGTCCAACTAACAACTCAAAACCCAAATCCAAGATCAAATATCTAATGTATGTATTTGCTACTTTATACAAGATTCTTAAATCACACACATTAGACCTCCATTTCTCATTCAAATAAAACTTCATTTTTGACATATGAATATCTTATTCATAATGTTCAAAAAATAGTTCCAACAATTTATGCAATTCTTGTCGATTTTGCTTGGGTGTTTTGGTTGTTTAGGTTCATGTAGTAAGCCCGATAACCATCTAATATCTAGAAAGATTTAGTTCCCGTTTGTTTTGTTTTTTAAATATTTTTGGATAATTCAGATGATTTATGTAAGAATATCAAGTAATTAATGGGTTTAGATGTTTTTCGATAAAATGATTGAAAACTTTAGGGTAACTTATTTTGTTGTGTCATTAAGTTTTCAGATAAATTTAAATATCTGGTAAAAAATATTATTTATAATTATATTTTAGATATTTGGTTATTTAAAAATTAAAAACTGATGGCTACATATACGAAAAATAAACCACTACATGTACAAAAATAATGTATTAAAAATTTAGTAAAGCGATTCTTCACGATGTCGGCAACCTCCTTCTTCCATTTCCGATAGGCTCTGCGAGTTTCCTCCGCAGTCAACTCTTTCTCACGAATGGAGTTCGCTGCAGCCTACTCTTTCAAACGGGCAAGCTCCTTCTCCGGAACTTCAGCCTTGAACAAGGCCATACACGCCTTAAGAGTCTCGGTTACAAAGTGAAGTCCCTACAAAAGATTTCCGGAGTTAGCGAATTCTTTAAAGAGATATGTATAATTGTAAAAAATATATATATATCTATTTTACGAAGACAAAAACTAACCCCGTTGCACATCCTATACGCCTTCAACTCGACGGAATCACCTACATTTGAGGGCATCCCGAAGTAAAAAAAAGCCGTTGAGATCAGGGGCGAAGTCGTTGGATCCCGGCGGATCAGTCTGATCAGCACAACTCCCACTGGCCTGGCCATCAAGAAAGTTACAGAATTACTCATCCGACAGACACTCCAGCCCATCGACAGCACCATAGTCTTCCACAGAAATTTGTTTTTTCTTGGGAGATCTTGACCTCTCCCTCTCACCTGGAATGTCATAGGTAACGAACTCCTCCATATCCGTTTCCGACTCCCCTTCAACCGGCAAATCGGGCTTAAGTTGAGAACGATTATAAGCCACCGCGCGACGAACTCGTTCCAGGGAAAAGTGGCCCCAAAAGTACGTTCCACCCCGAACAATGTTTCTGACGGCGAGTATATCCTCGGGAAACGGAGGATGGATGTTGGTCTCTGCAAAAGAAAGAAGAGAATGGAAGCAAAGTTAAATGTCTTCTAAAACGAACACTAACAGTTATCCGGTCAAGATACCCTTTCGACCCCATTGACTCCGAAAGAACAGGATGCAGCTCTCCTCGACGGATGCACTTTCAATGCGCACAAAGAAAAAGTGTTCCCAAAATGAGTGCGTGTTTGAAGCGAATCCCTTGATTATCCCCATACGCGGCCTCGGAGCCAAACGGCACATTCGCGACTTCAGAACTGCCACTGGCGCCAACAGAGCTTGGAGACAGTCATCATTAAGAATCATGCCCCGCTCATAGCTCAGAACCACGATCCCAACAAGGTGCTGCAAACCAGTAAGCATAAGCTGGCTTATCGATAGTTCATATCGATTCAGGACCTGAACGATTACCTCCGGGATGGGGAACCAGAAGCGACAACACAATAAATGAGCTTCATTACATGTGAAGTAACCGTCCGGCGGAGAATCAGCACGTTCTCCAGCCCGTGGAAGTCAAAATTCTACCGCGTCTGGAACGCGGCAAAAGTGTAGAATCACTTTAAGGTACGAGGGATGGCTATAACTCGGGCAGCCAGCAACTCTATCGTTGCCAGGCTTAGGAGGAGACCACGAATCGGTCGGCGGAACCACCTGGCCACATGTAACCATCCAGTATACATCGGCTTCCTTAGGATCAACCGAATGCGCGACGAATTCGGTCTTTACGACGGTTTCGCCGTTTGAGGTCTCAGGGCTCATAGGATTAAAGCAGGAAGGCAAAACATGGTCCGAAGCTCTCTGGTTTCTTAGACATGATAAAAAAAACAAAGGGGGGTGAGGGAAAGAAAGGTTTTTCTACCTTAAGAAGTTCTTGTGCAAATGAGCAAGTAAATATTTTGAAAACTTACTCCCCATACTTATTGGAAAAGACAACTTACTATTCACTCTCGGACTTTTGGTCATTGATTCCACCTAACTTGCCTAACCTACCTAATCGCATGCAAGAATCAAACTTGAGACTTGCGAGCTGAGGGGCTAACTGTTGGGGTCAAAATCGGTAAAGACGAAATCAATGTCGAAAAGTTCCCGAAAACCTTTCTAAAAGGAAAATAAGAATACAAAAAACTAAAATTTTGTATTCTTAATATTATTACACGACAAGTCCTTCGCAAGGGATCAATCAAACCATCGAACGAACAATTCCCGAGCATCGGAACAACCGAACCAACACCGTTCGACCAGCGAGAATTAGCCAAGGCGAACTCGCCGTTGGGCGAGTTGGATGAGCCACTTTCAACTCTCCCAATGGCGAGTGGGATCAGCCTTGTCATGTTTCGGATCAAATTCGAAGATAAATATCAAGTTCGAAGATAAATGTTAAAGTTTCAGGGGATAATCATGAAGATCGGGAAAAATGGAAAATTTCTGCCAAAGGATAAACTCAACCCAAGAATGGAAAAAGAAAGCCCAAAACTGACCTAGGAGGAGTATATAAGGGATGCGAAGGCGAGAGGCCCATGGGAGACTTTTTTTTTACATTCACATAAAAACTTAGCACTTAGAACAACAGGCAACTTTTCGTTTTTGTTATGGAGCGGCGACTCAACTAGGTTTTTGCAGTCTTAGGTTGTTAGAACTAGGGAACTCGCGGGCAGCTCTTGCAGCCAAGGCTCTTACCTTGTTGTAACGCTCATACGCAGATTCGGAATAAGACATCCTTTGCTTTCTTTTTTTCGATTCTTATATTTTATTTCGTCTGTTTGTTTTGTGTCTCTGATTGCTTGGCGTGTGATTTAGCAGATATCTGGGACCTCTGGGAAATTTAGGGTTTCCTATCTTTCCTAATTCAACAGAAATCGACAGTGCGAATTTCGGTTCCCACAGTAATCTGAAAGACCTCGTCCCTAATTCGAACTGTCGAGTTCAATTCACTAAAATTTGCGAGGAACTCTCTGACCAAGATTGACGTGAAGGCACGAACGTCGGTCACTGTAGCTCTCCAACCCACGTTGTTAATGAGGTTCATAACCGGTTTGAACGTAGGAACATGAACGAAAATAACTTGTTGAGGACAAAACCCTCTGAGAGAGAGACTCTTGTATCTTATGAGCACATAATCGGAGACGAACCGATCTGGAGCCATGAAACTTGTCTTTTGATGAGAACCATGTTTCTGAAATCACTTATCTTTAAAACGTGGTCAGTAAGACAAGAAGATGGACCCTACATGTATTCCACTTAATGAACAGTTACTCAAAACAAGATACACTTGTAAACATGTTCAAGGAATTTCAACGACTTATGTTCCCACTTGTCACAAATGTTCACCATAAACTATGTTAATACTTCTAATTGCTTAGACGTAATTCACATCGAACATAACCATTCCGACATACAACCCAACTCAGCTTTTTATTTTCAACCACCTCTACTAGACATGATAACCATATTATTGAATCATTTTTCCCTATACTGAAAACTCTTGCCACCTCACAGTCAATCGAGAACATTTCAACCTAAAGATACGGCATTTCTCAGCCGAGATGCAATCTTATCTATCCACTGCGGTACCTCTTTCCTTCAGGACTCAGTTTACATCTCTATCAGTACCCCTCTTAACGAAATCTTCATGTTATCGAAAGAGTTATCATGTTGTCTTATAGCTGTTTAATCACACATAATTTGTTGCAACCTTTCCTTGGTACTGCTTTTCTCATCCGAGATGCATACATACCAATTTTTTTTATTTGCTCTAAGATTTCAACAGGACTCTTCATAATACTCTATAACCTTGCCCATTTTAAACTGAAGAACTTATTAGGCGTTACAAGATATAGTGATTTTTTTCGCAAGTTTTGACTCAATTCAGTCCAAACAGTGATCAAACTCAGACACAAACTGTTGTATCAGCCTGATCCGACATGAGTGTTTATCTTCTTGAGACTGATTTTTTTTAATTTTCACCTAAGTTTCCTAAGATAGGTTGATACTCCTCACTAGGTTGTAAGCACTTATTTGACTAAAGGAGTTTATCATTTACAGTGGGAAGTCATCTTGGTTACAGTTTATTGTCAAAAGGCGATGAATCCCAATAGCCTCTCACAAATACAAGAAACTATTGAGATCAACGAGTTTCTTAAACACATATGATAGCTGATTTTTAGAGGTTTTATGCCCGAAAATGGCTAGTTTTTCTTCCAACAGGGTTAACACAAAATGGTGTCTAACATCAATATGCCTAGACCTAACATCATCTCTTCTTTGACACATAAAGCGATCGCGTTTTGTATCACTACAAGAAAACATGTTAGATTTTGTGATGTTACCGTAGCAGTTTATCAGGTGCCTCATCCACAAAATCTGAACACATCGCTTTCTAAGAGCGAAGTACTCATGTTGTATGATTAGAGAGTTGTCCTGGCTACACCGATCTACAGCTCTTGTAGCTTGGACCAGCATCCATCATGCAGTACTGCAAGACAAACATTTTTATTAGTAAGATTATTAAAATTACGCATAATTTTTCTCCGAATGAACTCAATCACTCTCTTTACTCCATGAAGACAATATGGATTAGACATCAACCGGGTTTCTTCACACAGACTCAAATCAACACAGAGATCTGGTTAACTGGCGGTGATGTAAACAAGACTGATCATCAATGCTTTGTTGCACTGAACAACCCATTGATGTTGTTCTTCAAGCTTACCAGCTTGCTCGATTTGATGTCGAAGTGTCGAGCCAGACTCAGAACCTCTAACTCATTGTCCACATGCTTTTCCCGTGACCCCAGAAATTACATTAGTTCTCCCATGATGCTCATCTGATACTCATATTTCCACTGATATGGACAACCTCCTTCATTCATGTTGCAAATGTTTGCTTTTTTTTGTACCTCTGAACCGATCGTGCTCATGCGTTAAGTCGTCACAACACTGAAGGCATTTCAGATATGCTTGCGGCTTCCACACTTGTGACCTGGACAGTTCCATGAATTCTTTATCCGTAGAGACTTTCCACTTAGCACTGTTCTGATAAGAAGTTTGTTGACTGGTTGATCCGACCATATATGTTGATCTCCACATGTAATAGTTACTTCCAGTCCGAATTTTGGAGAGTCTAACCTTTCCTTCCTCATCTACTGCTCTGCATTCGATCTTGGTGAACATCACCATCAGACCTTCGTCACACATCTGACTTATGCTGATTAGATTTGACTTTAGTCCTTCTACCAGATAGACATATGGTTGTTCTGATCGATCAATTGATCCAACTCCTTGGATTTTCCCCTTTTTTCCATCAGCAAACATAACCTTTTTCCAGTTGTTTGAAGCACATTTTTGAGTATGCTACCATCTCCAGTCATGTGTTGAGAGAAACCACTGTCAAAGTACCAGGCTCTCACTATATTTTGCTCGTTCGCAGTAAGTGCAATCTTAAGGTCTTCTTCTATCGCATCTTCATCTTCACTGATCATGACATGATTGTAGAGTATGTCCTCTGATTCAAACACTTGGACCCAACTAGGATATAAGTCTATTTTAGCTATCGACACCTTTCCGAACCATTTCCTTTCAATAAAGCACTTACCAGCCTTCCAAGCTTGATGACTCTTCCGCGGAAATCTATAACAAAACACCTTCTTGTGCCCCATTCTTCCACATGCAAAACATCATCTATGTTTTATAGCTGATGGAGTAACTGGTTTCACTTGATTCTCCTCTTTGGCATACGATACGTGTTTCCCTTTAGTGCTCAGTGTTGCATGCACATGTCCTGCTGTGATCTGAGTTTCTTTTGGATCCTTTGGCCCCGAGCATTCACCATTCTCGGTGATGGTCACTTGCTCGTGCAGTGGTTCATTTCCATGCACAAACACATAGCTGCAGACTCCTTCCCATTGTACCCCAAGCCCAGTTGACTTTTGGAGGTTGTCCTATCACCAAGAGTTGATCGAGATCTTTGGTTCCTCTGCTCAGCATCCAAGTATTTTTGTGATTTTCAGTCAGATCATGTTCCAACCCTCGAGCTTTTTCTTGTTCGTCTGTGAACGCTTGCCACATTTTTGCTACACGATCTACCAATACAAGATTTTTCTGGTTTTCATCAACAAGCTCCTGCTTTATATCCTTCACGCTTCTCAAAAAAATATCGGATTCAGGTGCTTTGTTCTCTTTGTCCTCTGAACTGCTTGAGTCAATAGTCAGAATGTTAACTTGAGCCTTCAGCATAGTTGTGTCCTTTATCAGCTGAATATTCTCATGACTGAGTTTCATGCATTAATCATACAACTCGTGATATTCCTTCTTGAAATCTATCTCATCTCCGTCATCGTCATCTGATAAGTCAGAGTCCAAAAGTGATTTTTTAGCTCCTACCAGTGCAACAAAGTTTAGTAGAAGATCCTTGTAGTCATCTTCGTCCTCAGTTTATGTGTCGCTAAAGCACATAAGCAATTTCTCACCATTCTTCTGCAAATTAGACATTCAGTTTTCAGATGTCCCACGCTTTTTCATTCAGAACACTTCATATCTTTCCTTTAGAACAGAGGGCATTCCCGTTGAATATGACCTTCACACTCATGACATTGAACATCCTTCTTTCAATCTTTTCGCTCTTCATACGTTCTTGAGTTCCGCTGATTTCCACCTCTGTTGAACCGACCAAGACTTCTACACACTCCTTTGTCAAGTCTTTTCACCATATTGTTGAAAATCTTCGCCATCAGATTGACATCAGCTTCCAACTTCTTTCTCTCATCCTCAGAGTTAGCCGTGAATGCAATGCCTTTCACTGGAGGTAGCTGGTCTTCAGTCCGCTCTAGCTCAAATGACATAAGTAGTCTGACCAGCTTGTCGAACTTGGTCTCATCTGAGTTCATGGTAGCTTTGATGACAGCCTTGTATACCTCAAACCGCATGGGGAGACACCTGATGAGCTTCTTGACAAGCTTCTTTTATGAGTACTTCTCACCTAGCACTGCCGCCTCACTTGAAATGGTGTTCAGTTTAGCAGTAAAGCTTCCCAGAGGCTCATCTTCCTCCATCCTCAGATTCTCCCACTTAGTCTCAAGCAGTGGCGAAACTAGGGTGTAACCAAGGTGGTCGGTTAACCCATATGAAAAAAAATATTGTATTTTCCTTCTTAAACTTTGATGACGACCATCCTCAGATTCTCCCACTTAGTTTGTCTTTCAAAGTTAAGGTGGAAACGGTTTCAAACTTTTATCGTGTGTGGAACTAGGTTGTTAAACTTAAATGATGTGCAATTAGGACGAGGTTGATAGATTGTGTACATTTATTAATATATGATAGTTCTGGTGTGGAAATAGGTCGTCTTCCCAAATATTGAAGAATTAACTTATTGACCCTTGTAAATTGTAACTGTTATTAAATTGACCCTTGTAAACATAAATCATGCCTCCGCCACTGGTCTCAAGATGATCAAGGTGAGTCATTTTTACACTTGTGTCCCCTTCAAAGTAATTGACCAAGGTATCCCACGCAGCCTTGGCTGATTCACACGCTTGAATTATTTTGAACTGGTCAATATCAACTTCTGAGAATATCGTGGAGATTGCCTTTGAGTTAAATTTAGAATATGATTTTCTTATGTCGTCCATTGATCCAATGGTTTCGCCACTTCTTTCCTTTTGTCATCATACATGGTAGGCTCTGACCAACCATTTACAACAGCAGCCCATGCTTCCTCATCGATGCCACGAACGACATGTCTCATCTTGACTTTCCAGTGTTCAAGTTCCCGCCATCCAACATGATTGGCTTATGCACAGCGATTAGCTCCTTCGTGTGATCCATGTTCTTACCAAAATCTCAACCTGTAAACGATACTTGAGATCAAAAAGGTTGACTGCTTTGATATCAAATAAAATACCTAGAACAGAGACCTAATATGTAAAGAGTTTGAAAACACTGAACTTTCTTCAACAATACTTTTATTAAGAATCGTTTAAAAAAAACTCAATAGTTTTGTTTAATCAGATTTCTGTGAATACACACAACCGTGTATCACGACTGACCAATCCTTAATCTACCCGAACGTGAGAACCACAACCCTAGTTGCTACCCTTACAGTTCTCTCATTGTCATTCTCTTAAAACCTTAATGTCTTGATATCTTCTCTCAAAAAGCGCACATCTTTCTTAGGTTACCACTCTCTTTATATACCATGGCTCATGAAGATTTTGCAAAATCTTCTTTCCATATTTTTCTCCATTTCCCATAACCACTGGGATCACGATTCCATATCCTTCAAATCACTAAATCGGCCATCTCGTCTTTCAGCAATCTAAACCGAATACCATCTGGAACCGGTTTCAATTCAACTGGTCAAAATCTTGATTCTACACATATATATTACGTACATATAGCAATTTATTCTATTAAAATAACAACATGATCATTTGTTAAAAAGTTATGTCCAACTTAAAATATAACTGCATCTAAATAACTATAACCACTTTCTAAACATTAATATATGTTTAGAGAAACAATTATTTGGTAACTGCTATATGTTTAGTCCAACTATTTATTTTTCAATACAAGATTTTTCTGGTAAGCAAGTTCTTTTCCAAGACAAAAGCTCATTTACTCTCATTGATCAAACATCAAATTTTTTTGGTTTGTGTCAATCAAGCAATCATTAAGGACAGACCATTCAACTTTCTAAACTCCCCTAACATCAAATCCCTTTGGTAGGGTAAGTTAAGAGCATGTTGAGTTGGCTCAGACATTTCATCGAACACCTTCCGGGCGATGAAATGTCTAGAGTTCTAATCTAAAATGGCTAACTCTAGATTAGCGTTAAGATCACTCAATCAAGTAAGAAAACATATTAATCTACTCTAAAACATTATAGATCTTCACTTAATCATCCTAGCCCATGAATCCAAAGATGACTACTCACTCATTATCATGGTAGACACTAAATCATTAGTTGATCTAAGTCTAAACATGATTAATGATCAAAGAAATCAAGCAATCACAAAAGATAATGATCAAGATTAGATCTTTCACTCCAAAGTGGTCTTTTATTTGATAGATAACAAGATAAGTCCTAATTTTAGGTTTATAGAGTATTTATAGCACTCCTAAAAACCTAGTGGACCTCAAAAAAAAGTCTGAGAAGGTCCAACAAAACATGAAAAATCGACCAAATATAAATCTTGCGCACGGGTTCGTGACCCCGCTTTGGTGGGTCGCTCCAGCTTCACAGCGGGTTCGCCACCTCTCTCTGGGACGTCACTATGGCTTCCTTCTCACTTCATGGATTTGACGCGCGATGTACCCACCTCGCTCCGTCTTGGTATCTCCGGTTCTCGAAAGTTGCCGACGGGATGTTGGGCCCAGAGCGGGTACGCTACCTCGCTGCGAGAGGTCGCTCTGGTACAGAGCGGGTGTCATACCTCGCTCCAGTGGGTCCTTCTACACTCCAATCGTCTTGAACGGGTGCATCAGGTCGCTTCAGAACCTCACTCCAATTCCCATTTCGCTAAGATGATCATTTTCTACTCCTTAAGAGCCCAAATGTCTCCAAATACCTCCAAAAACTCCAAAGGATGCTCCAACACCTAATAAAGACTTATGTATGCAATATGGAACCTAAAGATGCCTAAATATTAATCTAAATTATTCAACATGTGCAAGAATGAATGACTAAAACAATGCAAATATGCAAGATATCAACTCCTCCAAACTTGTCCTTTACTTGTCCACAAGTGAACTTTCAAGAGCTCATAGGAGAAGATGTTTGAAGGTGGGAGCTCATAGCCACAAGAAACACTTCCTAGCACTCAACTTAACATCCTAAAGAAATATAGCAAATAGTATGAGCAAACTCTCTTATTATACTCTAGCTTCTCTAGGCCTATCAATACTCTTATGCCTCTACACAAGTTGCAATACTCATCAACCAACAAGTTCCTTCAACCAGCCCTCATATTAATTCACACACACACACACAACGTGAATTCTTACAAATAGGCACATGATCTCAATCATTTGCTAGGTGAGCAAATGGTCTAATGTGAATGAAGAGGAGGTTTAAATGCAACAATTTAAGGTGGCAATCACTCAAAGACAAGGAACTTGATCATTATGCAAAATTTATCTAAGACTAGGAGCAATTCATGCATACATAGATCTGTTCTCATCATTCTACCATTTTCCTAAGTGATTTCAAGTTCTACCCTTTACATCTTCATTCCAATAACCTAAAATAACATCCTCTCACATCATTCACCCAATGAACAACTCTCTTTTTCCTTTGACTCAACCAATTAGGGACTTTTTTTTTTTACACATTTTATAGCACTTACCTCTAACTCTTTCTCTTATCTTCCCCCGTTACCTTATTGTTTTTTTTTTAAATGGGGGATCTACTTGACACATCTAGAGCCTTCTTTTCTTTTTTTTTTTTTTCCGGCCCTAGGATTTTTCCTTTTTTTCCATGACACTTTGCTCATCTTTCTCACTCCCCAAACCCAAAATATTAACATTTAGAATACACAAACCCACTCACCATCCCCAAATGCTAGCTCATTATCCTAGCAAGAGATGAGAACAAAACTATATCGCTCCCAATACTCTCAAGATTTTGCACATGACAAGCTATCAAGAAGAGACCTCACTCAAGCAAATCAATGTTTGGTCTCAAAGAATGGCTAGGGCTGAAGGGTATGGACTGCCATTTGGGTTAACAAAGAGGGGGAGAATGGAATAAGATAACCCAAATGTGTATGAGATCCATGATCAAGTATGCAAGTGCCCATATGCAAGAGAGATTAAGTTCATTCAAGCCAAGTTCAGTTTGGAGCTGGTTTTAAGAGCAATGCCAATATCAAGCATGCAAGGTTTTCAAGAGATGCTTAAGCTACTTGATATGTTTAGCTAGGGTGTCAATTTATGTGCAAGACAAGTGTTCTTTACAAGGCATTTTCAACTGCTGTTCCATATGCAAGTGAATGCAACTTATATGCTCTAGACTCACTCCTAAGAATGCAAGAGATGCAACTACATGCTTCTTTTTGTGTTTTTCAAAATTTTTAACTTTTTTGGTTTTTCTATGCATATATGTATGTACAATGCAATGCATGAGACAATGCAATATCATCAAAGAAAACATGATCAAATACTTGGTACCTCCACCAAACTTAGTTCACACAGTATATGTGTTAGTAAGTTGAAAGACATACCCAAAAGAAAGAATAAATGCAAAGAAAAACTGGTATATACAATGGA
>NC_027748.1:20593131-20593989 GCF_000695525.1 Brassica oleracea var. oleracea
GCACTTGATCTTGTATCACTCCATCTTTGAACTTTATTGGGTGAAGAGTGAGAATGTGTGAAGATTTTTCAACAGAAGTAGGGTGAGGTTCTTTCATCATCTTCTTCTTGTCATGAGTAGCCTCTATGGCTCTACTCACCCCCTCCTTTGTAGCACTTTCCAAGTGCTCATCACACATCTCTTTAGAGGACTCTCCATTAAAACCTTTTTTCTCACTAACAATCACTTCATCCTTGAGCTTCTCAATGGAAGGTTCTCCATAAGTAATGGTTCCACAATACTCAACATTCATCATTGGAGACTTGATTGGGTAGGAGACAGCTTTGTTCACATTGAGGAGTGTGACCTTCTTGTTGGCAAAGTCAATGCAAGCTCCTACTGTTGTGAGAAATGGTGTGCCAAGGATCAATGAGACTCTCTTCTCAGTTGCCATCTTCAAAACAGTGAGGTCAATAGGAATGGTGCAAGCTCCAATCTTCAAAGGAAAATCCTTGATGAGACCAATTGGAGTTGTAGAAGAGGAGTCCCCAAACATTAGTTAGGATGTGTTTGGCTCCATGTTTTCAATCCCAAGACTCTTCACCATCTCCATTGAGATCACATTTACACTTGCACCAGAATGAACAAGAGCATCATCAAGTGTGAACTTACAAAGGGAGCAAGACAAGGTGAATTTCCCTTTGGTTTCTAGTTTTGGAATAGACTTTGGTTTGACTGGTGGATCAAGCTGCAAAGTAGAGATGTCAAGAAGCTCTGCTACTTCTTCTTTGTGAGCTAGAATGTCCTTGATGAGCATCATTTGGACATGAGCATCACGCATATGTGAGATCTCTGGAAGCTTGACTCCTACAGCACTCA
>NC_027748.1:20594052-20596757 GCF_000695525.1 Brassica oleracea var. oleracea
ACTTAACTTCCTTTAGCTTCTGCACAGCCTCTCTTTCAACTTGTTTCTCAGCCTTGTGCTTATCTCTCTTCAGAATCTCTGCTGTAACCTTTAGTTCAGCTTGTGCCTTAACCCTTTTCATAGCCTTGTGTTCAGTCTTATCCACGATTTGTGCTACAGCTTGGGAAACAAATTGTGTTCTATACGAGAGGTTTTCAATCTGATCCACCTCTTTCTCATGATCACGCAACTCAATCTCGAGAGAAGTAGTAGAGAGGATAACATTGCAATACTCTTTGGGATTCTGCTCTGATTTCCCTGGTAGAGATCCTATTGGGCGCTTGGAGGTTGAAGGCATAGAGGCAAACTGATTGTAGGAACTTATTGTTGAGGTCATTGTAGTTCCCATCACTCTTGGTGTGGAGAATATTCAATTCATCTCCAATGCTCTTTGCAGTGTTATTCTGAGACTCCAATATTTGCTTCAACATAGTATTGGTGCTACTTTCTTGAGGGGCAGAAGTGGAATACCCAGCTTGGCCTTGTGTAGACTGGTAACCACCTTGTTGGTTGTTGTAGAAGGCTTTTGCTGGTAGTTGTTGTGGTACTGAAAGTTAGGCTCCTTCTTGTACCATGTCCCATTAGCATTCACAGAGCACAACTCTTCTTGACCTTCTAGACCATCAACTTCATTAACCACAGCAATCCCCTCTTGTTTCTGCTCACCAACAGAGTTCACCTTCTCTTGTTTAGCTCTATATGAGAGAAGCTTATCCAACTTGTCTTGTAGAGCCTTCAACTCTTTTATTGTGTTCTGATCATCTCCTCCATTGTCTCTGTTGTTTCTATCATGCTCATCATTGTAGACTGAATCACTCTGAGCCATGTTCTCTACAAGTTTCTCAGCATCTTCTTCAGTTCTCCCAAAGGAGAACCCATTGCTAGCAGTATCCAGTTGGCTTCTGAACTTAGGTAAAACTACTCTATAGAAGGTACTGAGCAGATTCTCCTTGGTGAAACCATGATGTAGGCCTTGAGACCAGTAGCTTCTGAACCTTTCCCATGCTTCACTAAAATCTTCAAGATTCCTCTATTGAAACCCAGAGATCTCATTCCTAAGCTTGGCAGTCCTTGAGCTAGAGAAGAACTTGTTGAGGAAGGCTGTCTTGCATTCATTCCAAGTGGTGATAGAGTCACTTGGAAGGTTCTTCTCCCATGTGTGCGCTTTGTCTCCCAAAGAAAATGGAAACAATCTCAGCTTGAAGGCATCTTCAGAGACACCATTTGTTTTTGACAAGCCACAGTACTTTTCAAATTGATCCAAGTGATCAAGTGGATCCTCCAAAGCAAAACCATGATACTTGTTGTTCTCTATCATGTTGAGCAAGCTGGATTTGATCTCAAAGTTGTTGTTCTCCACAGCTGGTGCCCTGATACCCAGCCTACTCCCATGTATATTGGGTTGATCATAGGTGCCAATATCTCTAGCTTGGCGCTGATTCCCCTCCATCTCAAGCTCAACTCTGTCCAAATGAGCTTTCCTTTCTTCTCTTCTTCTCTTCTTCTCTTCTTTGCAATCTCCTTTTCAAAAGCTCTAATGTTTTCAACTCCTCAAGTTCATGTACATGACATTCAAAAGAGCTAGGAGAGAGAATCAGTAACTAGATAAAAGAAAATAAGACTTAGTCTCAAGCAAGGACCAAATCTCAATATCAAAATCAACCTAGAATTGGCAACGGCGCCAAATTTGAAATGGACTTTTTAAGGGTTCAAGATTCAAATCATGTAGTATTTAAGATGTCAATCCATTTCTAAGTATTTTGATGCAAAGAGAATGCATGTTCAAACTTAATCAAAGTGCATTCAGTTCACTAAATTGGTTTGAATAAACTAACAAGGTTCTAACACAACTAACTAGCAAATTTCAATCAAATGGATAAAGGAGGAATCATGAGCATAGGATTTTGATTTCAGATGAATAAGATTTAATCTAAAATGACAATGTTTCAATCAACACATCCCCTTAATTCTAGATAGCAATTCTAAGGAAGTTCTTTTCCAAGACAAAAGCTCATTTACTCTCATTGATCAAACATCAAATTCCTTTAGTTTGTGTCAATCAAGCAATCATTAAGAACAGATCATTCAACTTTCTAAACTCCCCTAACATCAAATCCCTTTGGTAGGGTAAGTTAAGAGCATGTTGAGTTGGCTCAGACATTTCATCGAACACCTTCCGGGCAATGAAGTCTAGAGTTCTAATCTAAAATGGCTAACTCTAGATTAGCGTTAAAATCACTCAATCAAGCAAGAAAACATATTAATCTACTTTAAAACATTCTAGATCTTCACTTAATCATCCTAATCATCCTAGCCCATGAATCCAAAGATGACAACTCACTCATTATCATGGTTGACACTAAATCATTAGTTGATCTAAGTCTAAACATGATTAATGATCAAAGCAATCAAGCAATCACAAAAGATAATGATCAAGATTAGATCTTTCACTCCAAAGTGGTGTTTTATTTGATAGATAACAAGATAAATCCTAATTTTAGGTTTAGAGAGTATTTATAGGACTCCTAAAAACCTAGTGGACCTCAAAAAAAAAGCCTGAGAAGGTCCAACAAAACATGAAAAATCGACCAAATATAAATCTTGCGCACGGGTTCGTGACCCCGCTTTGGTGGGTCGCTCCAGCTTCACAGCGGGTTCGCCACCTC
>NC_027748.1:20599940-20654080 GCF_000695525.1 Brassica oleracea var. oleracea
TTTTTATTTGTGAAAGTTGAAAACCAACCCAATTTATTTTTGTACTTTATAAAATTATGATATTATTTACAATAAATATTTTTTTACAAACTATTATGTAAACAAAAAATATAATTTAATTTATATAAATATTATATTTCACTAAAAAAATATTTTCGGTTATAATTGTTTAAGTAAAAAGTAAAAGGATCATTTTGTAAAAACAAATAGAGGAGGTGACATGACAAAAATATAGTTTCTCATTGGTCACCTATGTGTACACTCTATCTAAGGCTTATATCCTTTTTTTATTACTTGTTTGATATTTAATATTTAATTTTTAATATATTTTTGAACCATCGCGATAAATAAAAAACTTTTGAATTCTTAACTGGTTTCAAGATCCAATGATAATTAAATAACTCTATATACATAAATGATTTTATTTGGTAACAATCGCACAAAGAACAACAACTCCAAGCTTGTAAGACTTTGACATTACAGAATGTTAATAAAGCAGATTAACCGAGACCTCAGGTTTCATCTTGGAGAGGAGCGTCGTCTTTGATGCGCGGTGGTCTAACAATGATAGGTCCGTACTCTATAGCTTCTTCTGAGTTGAACCTTTTCAATCTGCTCAAATCTTTGAAGATCTGTATCATCATCATTGTTTAATTATTTTCATCATCAGCAGCATATGCACTCAGAGGTGTCAATTGTTATTATGACAACAAAACTAACCCTTTTCCGCAGGCTGTCCTGTATTTTTTGCTAGTTAGTTGAAGAGGTAATCTCTTATCCTTGAAAGCTCCTTTGCTTCATTTTGAATATCATCAGCCTGAAGGAATTTTGCAAGTGTATATATATAGCTTTACCATGTTACTATAAGAGAGGAAAAATATTTTTTATAGTCCATAGAGATAAGCGGCTTATAGCTGCACCAGCTGACCACGAGCTGCACCAGCAGGTGACTGGAGAGCGATCCTTAACAATGGCATCGCAAACCGTTGACCCTTTCACAGAAAACAATAATTCAACTTCAAGTTCCGCAGAGTCTAGCTAGCATATAAGATCAATTTGGTTTTCACATGCTTCAAAAGAAAGTGAAATTAAGAGTACCTTTTCAGCGGCAGCAGGAAGAAAACCTGCAAGGTTTTAGGCAAGCCCATTATGTAGGTGTACCTATAGGCACCATCTTCACCTGTGACCAACTCGCTTTCTCTGTACTGCAATAACACAAACCACAAAGTTAATGAACCCAGCACATTCAAAGGCAAGCCTATTCCAAAAGAAGAACATTGAGAAATACCTGGATTGCAAACTCTTGTGGATCCTGCCACAGAACTCCTATTCAAATTCTGATGCCCATTTGTCAAAAAGCCTGAACACAATTCCGACAAACAGTTGTAGTAACATTAAATAAATCACTTCACTCGTAAGGGACTAACCATATTCGATATAAAGACAGAAACTTTCAAAAAGATTCAGAAGAAAAAGGAAAATACTTGCAGATTGAGGCTTCGATTTAAAGACAGAAACTTTCGAAAAGATTCAGAAGAAAAAGAAACATACTTGCAGCTTGAGGCTTCAAGCCAGAGTAAAGCTTGATGCTACAGCTATAAAAAAACATATAAACAATCAGAATCATGTTATTTGCAGAGAGAGAGAAAGTGATTCCCATGAATTCACTACACTTCTTGATGTTTTTGGAGTCCAAAAACGTAGCAGGCGAGCAACAATGAACTGTGAAGATCTACCCAGTCAGAGAACATCGAAGGCGGATTGCGCAACAACATCAGAGGAAGACATTTTCGAAGGATCAATTAATTGAGAGTGATTGTGAAGATTCATCCCACTCGCAATCCTCTCCAATCATATATAAAAGGAAGGAAACGGAGAGGTCGAGAATGTTATTGGGTTGAATGAGAATCACATTAATTAAGAGAATTTAGTAGGATACGTTGAGCCTCGTTGAGCATTAAGGAAGGTAAAGAGTTTGAAAGAAAAAACTTCGGACTAAGTAGAGAGACAGTGAGGTTGAAGAACAGTCGAAGAACAGAGAAAAAAAAAACGTAAACGGTATGAGTGGTTTATTGATTACGTTTTGTAAATTATTATAACTTTTGGTGAAATCTTTTAATAACAAAAAAACTTGTTGGAGGAGAAAGAAGCGTTATCGGAGAAGGTAACTATTAGTGAATATACTGGGCCATTGTCCATTGACATCAACATTTGGACTCACAAAAAAAACGAAGCCCACCTTTTTTCAGACAATAGTGACGTGTGAAAATAAAATGTTCTGATTGGACGATTTTTTGTGCATACGTAGACATTCTAAGAGGAGCTTATATCTCCCTTTTAGTATAGTATATTCTAATATTTTATGAAAGTTTAAATTATATAGAGAAAAAGGAAGGTTACATAATCATGTGTTTAATTTTTGTTCATATAAACAAAGTATTTGATGTTAAAAAAAAATATTTGAAATGGCCCAAACGAAAATATTGTGGAAATATAACAAATATTATTGTTAGCCCCAATGCCCCAAAGAAATAGATTTGTACCGACGCAATATGTGTGTTCTATGACCAACCATTAAAAAAATCAGAAAAGGAAGAAAAATTATGTTCCGATGTTTCTTTTTCAAATGACAATTTCCATGGCAATTTGAAGCTCAAAAATCAAAAACTAAACCACTGCATTTGTTAGGAAAGTGGGCTTATTTTTCAGCCCAAATATTAACTTGTTACTGGAGCCAAATTAATTAAGAGCCGCGAAAATAGGGGAGAAATCGTGTGTTTAATAATTTATGGAAATAACCTTGATGAAAGAGAAAATCTTTGAAAAATCAGTGGCATATATAGTAAATAAAAGGGTACTGCGGGGGTTAAAAATAGGTGGGATTCTGCTTTAATAGTATAGATCTAACTGATTTATCTGTTTTCTGATTACAAAGGTAACGTGGTTTTTATTTACATTGGATCAAAATTTACAAAATCCATTTTTAATTGCATGAAAAATTATTATGTGTAATATTATGTGTAATAATAACATTATTATCATTATATATGAAATCAAATCATGAAAATTTAATGAAAAACATATAGCTTTATCAATTTAATTACTATTTGATCACTATACAAAATTGTAATTATACTCTGTTATTGAAAAAAATAACTGTTTAGGAATAAAGTACAAAATTAATGTGTGAAATGGCTATAACACAAGTGTATAGTTATGCAACATCACAAATTCAATACAATTAACAAAAATTTCTTACTAACCATTTAAAAAAAATATTTTACGCAAATATGATTACAAAAAAAATCACAAATATGATTACAAAAAAAACATAAATATGAAAAACTAAATTTATAAAAAAATGTAAAACAAAAAATATACTCACCCTTTGAAGGGGAGGTCGAAATCTAATCTAATCTATTAAAATTGAAGTACAAATTGGAATTGACTCTTACTTCACCTTAAATATTACAAGTCTATGCCACTGATCTAAACCATGTTAACACTTAAATCAAACCATCTAATTTTAATTTAAATTGCACTTCAACTAAACTACCGGCAATTTTAATTTAAATTGCACTTCAATAGTTCGGTCAATTTAAATTAATTTACCAAACAAATATATGATGTTTAACCTATACCATAAAATAATCATTAAGCAAGACAACTCACCTTTCACAAATAGATTTGTCCCATTCTCCTCTGGTTAAACAGTCCGTTAATTTTCAAAAGTCTTATATATATATATGATATACTAGGGCTGGCCCGCCCTACGGGCGGGATGATAATTTAAAAATAATGTAAGCCAGATTTTGATCCGCGTTTTGCAAGCGCTGAATATTTTATGATTACAAATTCTACATCTTAATAAATATTTTATTAATTTTTAAGAATTTTTTGTATTTAAAATATTTTTGCATTTAAATCAGTGTTTTTAAATTTGATCCGAACCCATGGTCAAACCGATTAATCCGGTGGTTCGATAATTCAATTTAGGTTTTTAAAATATCCATATATAAAAAATCACGAAAACCCGAAACTAAATCGATTGAACCGATAGATGGCCAATATGTAATATAATTTGATTTAAATTGTTATAGTTTCATAATTTGTCATCTTTTAATCCAAAAGATTATATGTATTTTCGTTATTTATAGGTTATGCTTTGACGTTTACTTTAATTTCTTTTAATATATTGTTTCTTTTCTTTCATTGATCATACATCCTTTGCTTTTAAATCCAATAGTTGCATTAACTTATGAGATCTTTGACTTCTTTTCTTCCCAACACACTCATTTTCTTGTCTTGGCCTTTTTTCTATCCTTGAGTTATTTTTTCCTTTTCATTTGCATGTTTCAGATCTGACTTCTTAGAGAAGAACGTAGAGAACCATTTACACATCACCACCGACGCTGTTTACATTTACCATATTTGCAACTGAGCACTGTCATTTATTCCGGACACCACCGTTGTCATTTCTTCCACCATCGCCATTATTGTCATATCTTCTTCTACCGACATAAGTATTCTATATTTAGATTTATTATAATTTCTGTTTATTTTCGTCTGTAATATTTTAATGATTTAAAATCATTTTATATTTTCTACTTTATTATTTTGTTAAGATTAGAATTTGGCCCAATTTAACAAAGTAGCTCAATTTATATTTGGAGTTAATTCTTAGTGGACTGGACTTTATAAAATAAAATAATGACAACAGAAAAAACGAAAACCCAGACAGAACACAAACAAAAATAAATGAAACGCATCATTTTTGTGAAAGGGGACAGGTGTAGCTTCTAGGATGCACGACTTTCCACGTGGCATCACAGGAGGGTCACTAACATCTTTATATATATGATATATTTTTAAGATTATATATACTGACATGATAACTAACATGGAACTCTTGATTTGTATAAAAAGTTTTTATATGTATACAACCAATCAATTGTCATATCGGTATGCATAGATTAGATAAGTGGAATATGAATCATATTTTCTGTATAAAAATAGCAGAACAAACTACACAATTAAACTTGGTTTGCCATTAAATCACGAATATAATGAAATTAACCAAAGTGATCTCACAAATATTTTTATTTATAACCTTAGCAAAATCTTGCGGAAAGATGAAATTTTGAATGTTATACTAAACAGGTATTCTTATACCTACATTCAAGGACATTCGAAATTCAATTCCTATTAACCAAAATAATATCATATTTACTAACACAATCTCCATATTCCTTTAGTATATTCCATATAACTTAACTAATATTCGATTAAGTAATCATATATAATTATTGCATGCTATTTTTTATTTAAAAAAAAATTGTCATCTTTTTAGTAACAAATCTAAATATTTTATCTTAAATAACCATATATTATCTATTCAAAACACAAAGAATAATAATTTTATGTTTTTAAAATAGTACTAGGTGTTTTCTTGCACCATGTGCAAGAAGGAATTTTTTAAATTTAACTTATATTTAAAAATACATTTTATTAAATATTATAGATTTTACTATTTTCTTACGAATATTTAATATAGATTTGATATATATTCAATTTGTATCAAACTAATAAAAATGATATAAAATTGTATAATTATCAAAAATGTAACCTACACAATATTTATAAAATTTGTAGATATATAAGAAACTAATAATCTTACGATTAGATATTTAATTTTTTTTTAAATTGTATAAATTTTGAAAGCTTTAGTAATACAAATTTTATAATTATACAAAAATAATAATATTTCGAAATTTGAAATTTTATTTATGAATATATATGTTTTATAGATGATGTATGAGCTATTACCATATTTAAAAAAAAAGTTTAACAAAAAGAAATATCAATATTAAATGTAATATATGAATAATTACCAAATTTTAATAAGTTTTCCAAAAATATTAATCAACATTAAATGAAATTATCCATGTCATATTTTTCTGGAAGCCATGTCATCAATTTCAGTAGCCATGTCATATTTGTTTTGTGAAATTGATTGTGAAAAGGACATGTGGCAAAATCATTTCGTAAATATAGTCTAGGGGATATTCTCGGTATAGAACGTGTAACTCAAGTTTTATATTCTCAATTAATCTTTGAAATTATAACTCTTTATCACGATTATCTAAATCACTCAATTCAATAGCTTAAAATATTAGCTAATTAAAATTTTCAAAAAGCTATACTTATTTTTTAATGTTTCTTTCAAAACATGTAGTTGTTTAAAAAAAATTCCAATATCAAAATTTTGCTGAATTAAATAATTTTAAATCAAAATATAATTTAATTTAATAAAAACCATAAGTATTCTTATTACTCTGATGTTACGTTTTAATTTTGTTAAAATAAAATGAATAAACATTGTAACACAAACTCTTCACTTATAAAAAATGTTTTGAAAACCGAACCGGACATTGATTCGGAATTGTAGTTGGGTCAATGGTCGGACGGGTCCAACCGAGTTTTAAATTTTAATTTAATTTTAAATTAGAACTATATATATATATATATATATAAGTATAATTATAAAATTATTTTGATAAAACTTATATCAATGTTATAATCTAAAAATGATAAGAAAATAAAATGAAACTTCAAAATAATATAAAAATATGATAAAACTAATTTATTTAGATATGTATTAAAATATGTGCATTTTATGATATCTTTTTTAAAGTTGAATTTTCTTAAACTTGAATTTGAAAAAAATGGATTTTAAAATCAAACTGAGTCACTAGTTTTAGCGAGTTTAACCAGTTTTTGACTAGATGTACCGATTAAACTCAAATATGGTTTTAACACAACCTAGAATCAGTTAGAATAGCGAATCATGGTCCGATCGGCCAGTTCGATTTTCAAAACACTGCTTATAAAGCTCAAAACGCTAAAAACACATCGAACAAGAAAAACAAATGTCAGAACTGAATAGCATATAAATCTATAAAATGAACTTAAACAATTAGATTGATTAATACGAAAAGGCTAAAAATATATTATAAAAACAAACACCCGTGCGTCCGCACGGATCAAAATCTAGTAATAGTTTTAAAACTTGATCCTGGTTAATTCACCGCATAATAAGAAAGCTCACGCATTACGCCTAGCATGGTTCCAAACAAGAAAATAAAGAAGGGTTGAGTGACAACTAGGGAAGTTTATATAATAAAATTTCATGCTTTCATTATTTTAGCTCCACCCATATCCCCATCATAATTACCACAGTTCTCCAGTGCGGCAGCGCCTACATCAGTACTCTCATTCACTCCTAGCCTTTTCAGTAATTTACTGTATCTTTTTTTTTTGACAACATTTACTGTATCTTGTCCCCTAATATCTTTCATTTGGATCGCTATCTTTATACAAACACTTGAATTTTGAAAAAAAAAAATATATATATATATATATATATATATTTCATTAAAAATATAAAGAAAATGAAATATAACATTTTCAGTATATCATTTTCTTTATATTAGCTTTAAAAGATAATCATGAAAAGAACATAAGGGAAAAAAAAGTTAATAATTAGGTTGAAGAATGACAAATTTCAAAGCGATGGTTTTTATTTAGTGAATGGCCTAAAATTATAAAAGGCCCAAAGCTTTCCTCTGACCCTATTCTTCCGGTAAACAGAGCCTGGAACCGTATTTTTCGGTCAGACGGGCGTTTCTCGACCCAAAAATAGGTGAGACGTGGCATTACAGGCTGAGATATCGTGCTCAGGTACAAAACTAACGGCTTAGGTCCGTTTTTTGTCAAACGATATTAAGGGCCAAAAGTTCCTTCCGTTTTCTAGACATTTTGAAAAACCCAATTCATAGGCACCCTTTTCAGAGAGCCTCTTTGTCCTCTTCTTCGTCTATACGTAAATTCATCAGGTAAATGTTATTTTTTATTTTGTTTATTAGTTTGGAAAATATATGTATTGTGAGAGAATTCGAAAATTCTTTTCGTGGATCATTTGGATTCGATGACCGGTCGAAGAATTTTTTTTTTTTCCAGTAATCGTAATGTTAGTGTGTTGATTATTAGAGAACTTTGGCGAACATGTTGGTATCTTTCTCTTTTTGCATCTCAAAAATCGAAGAAGTTTAAATATTTATATATGTAACTGGGCATAACTCTGGTCTGTAGATTTGGGCCAATGTGTTTGATTTTTTAATAGTGTTGGTTATGCGAATTAGGCTTTAACCCATTGGTGCTTTTTTAGAAAAAAAATCTGACCCCTTTTCTTGATTACGCGATGTTTAATATTTTCATATTTTAGATGTATAATTCTTTTTTCTCTTCTGCTCATGCGATCAGCTAAATATATTTGAAAATGGCGGATGGTGAAGATATTCAGCCCCTCGTTTGCGATAACGGGACCGGAATGGTCAAGGTAACTAAAACAAGATTTAAATGTTTTACCATATGTGATTAAGTTGAAAGTGAATCAATTAAACTTTCAACTTGCGTGTAGGCCGGTTTTGCTGGTGATGATGCTCCAAGAGCTGTATTCCCAAGTATCGTTGGCCGTCCACGTCACACGGGAGTGATGGTTGGAATGGGACAAAAGGATGCTTACGTTGGAGACGAGGCTCAGTCCAAACGTGGTATCTTAACTCTCAAATATCCAATCGAGCATGGTATTGTCAACAACTGGGATGACATGGAGAAGATTTGGCATCACACTTTCTACAATGAGCTCCGTGTCGCTCCTGAAGAACACCCGGTTCTGCTTACCGAAGCCCCGCTTAATCCAAAGGCAAATCGTGAGAAGATGACTCAGATCATGTTTGAGACGTTCAACGCTCCTGCTATGTATGTTGCGATTCAAGCCGTTCTATCCCTCTATGCCAGTGGCCGTACTACTGGTTAGTACACTCATAAGTCATAAACTCTTATGTTTCTTTCTTGAACAAGACTCTGTCTAAGTTGTTTTGCGTACAACACATCACAAATATTTTGCGTTGTTCTCAATGATACATCAAGAGATAGCTTGCTGGTTTGCGATAACTAGGCCTCGTGCATTCTGTTTTCTGTGAGTTCGGTTCGGTTTATTGAGTACAGAAAGATTGTTATAGTTTGGATTTAAATAAATCTCTATTTGGTTAGATTTATTATTTCTATAACTAGCTATAATTCTTCTATTGACTGGTCCTCTTTTGCATTTTCTTTTGCTTAGGTATTGTTTTGGACTCTGGAGATGGTGTGAGCCACACGGTTCCAATCTACGAGGGTTATGCTCTGCCACATGCAATCCTGCGTCTGGACCTTGCGGGTCGTGATCTGACTGACTACCTCATGAAAATTCTGACAGAGCGTGGTTACTCCTTCACCACAACTGCTGAGCGTGAAATCGTTAGAGACATGAAGGAGAAGCTCTCTTACATTGCCTTGGACTACGAGCAAGAGCTCGAAACTTCCAACACCAGTTCCTCGGTCGAGAAGAGCTTTGAGCTGCCAGACGGTCAAGTGATAACCATTGGGGCAGAGCGTTTCCGGTGCCCTGAAGTCCTGTTCCAGCCATCGATGATCGGAATGGAAAATCCGGGAATCCATGAAACTACTTACAACTCAATCATGAAATGTGATGTGGATATCAGGAAGGATCTTTACGGTAACATTGTGCTTAGTGGTGGAACCACAATGTTCGGTGGGATTGGTGATAGGATGAGTAAAGAGATCACCGCCTTGGCTCCGAGTAGTATGAAGATCAAAGTGGTGGCTCCACCTGAAAGGAAGTACAGTGTCTGGATTGGTGGCTCTATCTTGGCTTCACTCAGCACTTTCCAGCAGGTAATTCACATACAAATCTTACATCATAGTCCATTGTTTGTGTTTATGTGTATAATTTGTGATAAATTGTTACACAAATATGTTTTAAATTTGCAGATGTGGATTGCAAAGGCTGAGTATGACGAATCTGGACCGTCCATTGTCCACAGAAAGTGCTTCTGATCACAGCCACCAAGTGATACAAATGCGATAAAAAGTTTGATATCATTCTTTTCACGCTGAAGCCAGTTGTCATCATTCCTAACCTCTGAGTTTTTGTTATTCTTCTTCCTCATTGTTTATTACTATATAATCTTGCTTTTGAAGTAAATAAAGTCAAAAACAGATCAGCCATTCACAGAGTGTTTATTATTATTTATATTTTATACATATTGGTATACACACATTATCATCTTCTCAGTTTTCTCTCTCTCAGCTGTGTTATACCGACCGCGACTTCATATCAAGTGTATTTAGTTTGTGCTCTCACCAAGCAATGAGACGTTATGCTTACTTTTGCCTCTCATCTTCTTTTTTGCTAGATCTTGACCCTTCCTTTTATCACAACACAAAGGTGGGTTTATATCTGTGTTCTCATCATCTTCAGGACCTATATTTTCTTTCATACGACTCCCAGATTCCTCGTTTGAGTCGATCTTTAACGGCTGAGGAAAGTGGCCAGTTTCATTAGAAGGAAACCAGTGTTTTGATCTCTTTCTTATTCTCAATGTACTTGGTGAAGCTGGAATTGGATTTCCTATAGACTGAGGATTCATTCTCTGACTTAGAAAGAGATAGAGACTTGCGTCTAAAGCTACCGAAACCTCATATTTTCAATGTGGCACATTAATTTTTTTTTTTCATTTTATGCTTTATAACCACTTTGTAACTCCATTTTTATTCAATCGGATTTTAACACATGAAAACACTATCTCATAGTGCTCATGTTGGAACTCGTTTTTGACAAAGTGGTGTGGACCATTTTTCCGATGGGTTTTTCGACAGAGACGTCTGTCGGAAGAACCGGAATTTGGGCACGATGTAATCGTCACCGTGAACACTATGAGTTAGTGTATTTGTTGGTCAAAATCGGAGTTGTTTTGAATGAGAAATAGAGATCCAAAGTAGATGATTTACAAAGCTTGTAAAGCTTTAGAGTTGGCTAAGTATAAAAATTAACAAATGTTTCACTTTGAGTATTTGAATTTTGATTTGAGCTTGGATTTGTTAATGAGACATTGTCTATTAACATATCATTATAAACTTTATTTAAGATGATCTTTTGTGTTTGTTTAGACACAAGAAAGCAAATTCATTTAAATAAATATATTATTGTTTCTAAACAAAATATATTTATATTGCCGTTAGTTGCTATCAAAAGAGTCAATGGAGAATCATATCTTCATTATGACATTGATATCTGAATTAACTCTCCATAAAAATAACTCACAAAACTAATTTATACATCATGAGTTTCTTTTGTTTTTTTTTTTTGATAATCCAGGGTTCCCCGCTTCGCGGATCATTCCTCTGGGCCCGGTTAGACAGCGGTCCACTTCACCCGGGAGGGCTTAAACCTGGGCTGGGGACAAGACCCAACACCCAGTACCGCATTTGATGACAGGATGGGCAGTTCCCTTCCGTCTGGCATCGAACCCGGGAGCATGACAATTGGCCTCCAAGGCCCTTACAAAACGAGCTACCACATCACGAACGTCAGTTTCTTTTGTTGAAACTATAAAGGTGACAATGTTAATACTCATTCAGTACAGGTTCATAGAACAAGTATAGTAAAAAGAATTCTCCCACTTGAATATTTGATTCTTTATTTATTTATTTCTTTTTTGTGTCTTCTCTTCATTTTTTGTGTCTTCTCTTAATTTCTTTTTTCGAGTATGAGAGTATACACAAAACTAGTTTCGCCAGGTTTCTGATAGAGTGACGCAAATCTGAAGATTTTTTGCAGTTGTATCTTGGGACTCATTAAGTTATCGAACCGTCGCACTACATGACATATTTTGAGTTAAAGAAAGATATAATATCTCGCCTCTGCAGTTGAATCATCTTTTTCTTAATTTTTGGTATAATTTTATCAAATTTATTATTTACAATATTCAGTTCTCCGTAGTTTATATAATACGGTCCCATCAGTCTTAACTCAAAATACCTGTTTATTGTTTTGCACTGACCGGACTGATTATTGTAAAAGTTTTTTTTTTAAGAACAGGTTGATTGATATTTTCTAAAAAGGTGTTGGAATCGGATTGGGCCTCGATTGCTCTCGGTGTCAGCGTTAAAGTCATATTCTTGCTCTTACGTTTTTATTTTGCAGGATCTATTGGTTTATTTTTATATATTTCTGCAATTTACGTTTCTGTATTGATATTTCTAAACGGGATTTCAATCAGATTCGGTTAAAAGTCTTTAAAAATATATAAATCGTTTTCTTTAACCTCGTCGTTTTCTTTTGTTTAACGTCAAGCGTAAAAAGAAATTTTTTTTTTACTGCTGTCTTTTATTTGTCAAAGGTTGATTTGCGTAGTGGTTCAATTATTTGGTTTACCCGGTTTACGTTCCTGGTTTAATTTAATTTCCAACCAGCAATCAATCGTTTCTTTGTTATTGATATTATCATTTGCATATCGTTACTAGTGGTAAAGTAAGTAATATTATTTTATAAGTTGACCTTTTAATATCTTGTGTCTGTGTGTTTGATTTGACGTTCAATCGATTTGTTATTACGTAAAATTTGATCGTTTGCGTAACGTTACGGTCTCAGAATTTATTTTTCTGATTTTTTTATTGAATTAATCGGATATTTTTTAAAAAAAATTGTTGAACTTATTTGTGAGTGTTATTGAAATAAACTAATTTGTATCTTAGTCTTTGTGAGCAGATTTGAAAATCAACGATGAGTTACAACACAAATATATTGATCATTGATAGATCAAGTGGTGTGATCATCAATGGATTAAATGAGTCGACGCCTCAAATTAAGTTTGAGAGTGGTCTGCCATTTATGATTTCATTTGCTATGAAAACTGAGATGTCTGCTGAAAATAATCAGAGCATTCAGATTGAAAATGACATGTGTGCTATGGTCACAGAAGTTAATACGATTGAGAATAATTTAAAAGACTGGTGGTATGACACAGGTGCCACCACTCACATATGCATTGATAAGAACATGTTTAGTACCTATCAAAAATGCAATGATGAGGAGCGGTTGTTAATGAGTAACACCGGCTCGTCCGTTATTGAAGGTTGTGGCAAAGTGAAACTTGCGCTAACTTTTGGACAAGAGATAATTCTCAAAAATGTGAAATATGTCCCAGATATGCGAAAGAATCTTATTTCCGGTTCGCTACTAAGCAAAGCTGGATTTGTAGTAACTTTCGAGTCTGATAAACTTGTGCTAAAGAAAAATGATATTTTCTTGGGCAAAGGATTTGTTGAGGATGGACTGGTCAAAATGTGTATTAAGACAGTCTTATTCACAAATGAACCAAATGCTTATTTGGTTGAACCGTTCAAAGTTTGGCATGAAAGATTAGGGCATGTAAATTATAAATCAAGCTTTGCTTATCATATAAAGTTGTTGGCAAGAAGCCAAATGTATTTAGTGATAGTTATCACAATGTGATTTTTTTTAACTAAAAAAAAAAAAACCTAGTGTCATACACTTATTTTTTTTTGTACAATGATTAATTGTATGTTGAATAAAGATGACAAAAATCATTAGACAATTGATCTCGACTAATCTCAAGAGATTATGTTTATTATGATGACAACCTAGGATCCTTATATTAAAGGTGTGTCATGAGATCATATTGTATATCATCAAGAGGAATGAGTTAGCCTGTGAATTAAGATAAGGTTTGGCGGTAACTCTACCTAACTGACTGGAGATCCCAAGAAATAGGTTCAAGGAGACAACTAAGTCAAACTAAATCTGCCCAAAGCACTGTAAGACTTCGGTCTATACCCAGTTCCCAGAATGAGTAAACAATGCTACATGTAAGGAACAGAGGATAAGCATTTGCTTTTAATGATTTGTCCATAGCTTTGACATATGAATGGAGTAGTACATGATATTCCTCTAAACAAAGCAATGGCAAATCATCTTGTGAGTGTGAAATGGGGCCGTTTCTAGGAGAATGAAGGAAATGCTATATTCTCCAAGTTCACTCATGATTACCAAGAATGTTCAGGGCCAAAATGAACACAATAGAGAAATTAGTTTTGTGAGAGAATGAAGCTGTGTTATAGCTATTGTCTCGGTTTACACCAAAGTTCGGGGGGTTCAAGACATCATGGCCACCTCCTGAGACACAAGAAAGCAAATTCATTTAAATAAATATATTATTGTTTCTAAACAAAATATATTTATATTGCCGTTAGTTGCTATCAAAAGAGTCAATGGAGAATCATATCTTCATTATGACATTGATATCTGAATTAACTCTCCATAAAAACACCACGTCGGTTTCTTTTGTTGAAACTATAAATGTGACAATGTTAATACTCATTCAGTACAGGTTCATAGAACAAGTATAGTAAAAAGAATTCTCCCACTTGAATATTTGATTCTTTATTTATTTATTTCTTTTTTGTGTCTTCTCTTCATTTTTTTTCAAGTAGAGTATACGCAAAACTAGTTTCGCCTGGCTTCTGATATAGTGACGCAAATCAGAAGATTTTTTGCAGTTGTATCTTGGGACTCATTAAGTTATCGAACCGTCGCACTACATGACATATTTTGAGTTAAAGAAAGATATAATATCTCGCCTCTGCAGTTGAATCATCTTTTTCTCAATCTTTGATATAATTTTATCAAATTTATTATTTACAATATTCAGTTCTCCGTAATTTATATAATACGGTCCCATCAGCTCACACTAAGGAATCTATTGTTTCCAAAATCATTCATTCCCACAATCGACTTACCCGGAAAAGACACTGAAATATTGGCCATAGTCATTTATCCAAACAATTCCAACGGTTGTGAGACGAATAGTATGAACGTTTTATTTGTGCTTGATTTACATGATTAGTTTTATATCTAACGTTGGCAATGATCAAATGGTTTCTTAATGTAACTTACTGTAATCAAAAGTATATTAAAACAGATTCATAGACAAAGAGCTATGCGGTAAATCACTAGAAGACGATTCTTGAATGGAGCAAGCAAGCCATCTGTTTCCTCAATAATTTTCATTAGATTCAATATAACTTTTTCTACTCAAAGAAGTTAATAAGAGAAGAAGAGAAAATGAGATTCTCACGAATCAAAAATAATATAGAATCAAGAATAATATAGACATCTCATTTGCTAGTGTTAATCACTTGTTTGATCGTTGATTACACAACTTGCTTAAATAATAAATTTTTTGAGGACTAACAACAGATTATCTGACGTGTTTTCGGATTTTAGATCAATGTTAGTTTAACTTCAAAGTTCTTCCACCTTCTATAAACATATTGAAGAGTCTGCTATTATTATACTAGTAACTGGAAACCAAACTATATTCACCATTTTAGTGATAAATGGTTATTGCAAACCAGAGAGTGAAAAAAATATTATGTTTCGACAGAACCATGATAAATTCCAATAGCCTCTGTTTCTAGTTATAGTCTTTGAGAGTCACTTAGAATAATTAAACAAACTTTTTATTTAATAAAAAGTTATTGACTTATTAATCAATTATGTGAAAAGTAAAGATGGAGATAATAATCGAAGCAAAAAACAACAATTGCGGATTCAAATGGCCATAAGTAACAAGAGCCATGCTTTAAAAGAGAATTTTCAGATTTTTGGAATCTTCGATGTTGACTGAGCTGCTTCTTGTGGCTTCATCTTTGAGAGGAAGTTGGAGAGACCATTGGTTAATGCAGAAGTTGTGATCAAGGAAGCTCTCAGCAAACCAACTGCCTGCAACAAAGGTATATTCAATAGAAGAACCAAAAATAAAATTATTAAGTAAAGAAAATAGGATATAAAAAGAAGATGTAAAAGCATACCTCTGCCTTGCTAATGTTAATCACTTGCTCATCGATATCACTGATGTTCATCTGCAACTTGCTTGGTAATGAGATTGTTGATGATGTGCTCATCGGTGTGATAAACAGATCATCTGACACTATGAAATTTGTTTCTCCCTTAACAAATCCAACCCCAGCGTAACTACTTGTGTTTGAATGCATTGGGGTGAACTTCACAATCCGTTCACCATTAAAAAGCACATCTTTCTTAATCTCTCTGGAGAACTTGCAATTTGAACTCGGATATCCGTTGCGGGGGACCAAACATTCATATTCTGAATCTTCTTCCTGAATGACAATATCAAGCAGTTGAGCCCTGAACTTATAATAGTAAGGAAGCACACATTCGGAAACTGTGGCTTCTTTCTGCTTCTCAAAGCTCAAATTATTCACGCTTCTGCTCAGATTTCCAACGCAGCCGATATTCACAATGCCAACAGAAAGGTCCCAGGCAAACTCAAGCGGTACAGCAAGAAAAGTGAATAGAAGATCAATGAAATCTTCTCTGCACTCCGCATAAAGAATCATCTTGTCGGTCTTTCTTATATAAACTTTAATAGCTACAAATTTGTCTGCATCTCCTGCAACAGCATTTTCTTGCACCAGTGGTGTCAGCGCTTTACGTTTCCTTGTCGTACAATGTTTCCTAAGGAATGTGTCAGTCAAAGGAGCTTCTGAAGTGAATAAACAACCCAGCAAAGTTAGCACCTGCATTCAGATAAATAAACAGGTTAGAAAAAAGACATACAGAAACGGTAAAATTAAAGATATTCAAGTACCTCTTCAGAACCAACATCAATGACCATTTCTTGCAGCTTATCAAAACAAGCATAACCAAGATCGTTGAGGATATTCAGGACAAGACCAATCGAGTTCAATGACACTTTCAGATCATCGGTGATAATAAATGACGTTCTGCAACTAGGGAATACTCTATCAGCTTGCACTCCTTCTTGAACCGGAATGGAACGATTCATCGAGGTTCCACAATAACGACAACTTGAGGTACTAATGTTGCTGTATACCTTACAGCAAGAATCATTGGACATAAAATACGGGCAGATAAAGAACCCTGTCGCCGCGGTGTCATCTATGTTCAGCTTTAGATTTCCGCCATAACTCTCCCTGACACTCCGTGGATACAGCAACTGATTCTTGCAAGCCTGTGTCTCGAAATGATCAACGCTCATGTCTGAAACACTTTTGTAAAGCTTGTGGAAACAGCCAACAATGGGAGATTGAGGAGTTTGATGCTTCTCCAGCAACCTAACAATGGTAACCATAGGAAGTGTAAGAATACTACAAAGTACATCGACAAAATCTTTCCCAACTTCAGCAATACAACTTTGTTTTTCTCCTCGACAATGAGAAGTCTCAGACTAAACTTGGGTTTCGCAGCAGAATTTGCCATCAGAAGAAAAGTGAAAGTTAAAAGAGAAATAAAAGGGAAAAGTAGACTAGTAGTTGTGTATATTAAGTATCAAATTTGAATGTTACAGGAACTTAGGGTTACACCTCTATGTATATAACCATGAAGAGTCAGTGAAACCACACAACGGTAGAAACGTTTGCGTGTTCCCATGAATGTATGAATGTGAATACATGTCCCAAGGACAAGTGTGTGTATATTTCCTAGAAAAGGTCAAATCCCTGTTCGAAAACGCGGCCGCCTAGGCGTTGCTCGGAGTCCAACCGCCGCGATTATGACCTGATCGGTCACACTAGGCGCTGGACCGCGTTAACACGCTTTGACCGCGTATTATCTGCGTTGACCGCGTAATATTACCAGTCTTAAACGCTTAAAACTTAAAAAAAATTGAAACAACAGGTTTATGGAAACCCAATTGCAAGTTATAATGATGGCAACTCTAAATGAGTATTTATAGGCGTCTTTAGCATCACCCCCTCCTTGTGTTTAACCGATGTGGGACTTTGTTTCATAGGTGTTTTTTTTAAAAAAAAATTTAATTAAAAACACTTTATTGGTGGATCGATCCCTGTACCTCATAAGAGGTTGACAGCATCAAACACCAATAGACCACAACGTCTTTTGACATATGTACATATACTGACACATATATAAACATTATTGTAATAAAAATATGACATTAACAATAACTTTTGTTAAACCAATAAATTAAAACTTCAATAATATACAAAAAACTATTACATTCTAATATATTTATATTATATATTTAATTTAAATATTATTATAAATATAATAATAATAATAAAAACTAGTCCCCGCGTATACCCCGATTAATCCCCGATTTTTCGATAACTCGCTAGGCCCGGGGTCACCGCCCGACTAGCGCCTAGCGTAGTTTCGAACAGGGGGTCAAATGTATATATAGTTACAGATTCCCGAGAAAATGCACCTCGTTTCGAAGAGTGGTGTTGTGATTGATAGAATTAAATTAAGTATTGTCCAGCGAAAATTCTGTGAATCAATACTTAATTTAATTTTATCAATCACAACAAACCTCTTCCAAAAAATATTCAAGCTTAAAGAAATGTAATGTAAGCTATAAAATAATTTCGAAGGTCTTATGCCAGAGATTAAAGAAAGTGCTACCAGGCTTGATTTCAGAGATCCAGTCAGCCTTTGTTGCTGGAAGACAGATTTCAGACAATATTATGATTGCCCAAGAAATGTTTCACGCGCTGCGGACTAAACCAAGTGGTCGCAGTAAAAGGATGGCTATTAAGACGGACATGAGCAAAGCATATGACAGAATGGAGTGGTCATTCATTGAAGCCGTCATGCGCAAAATGGGATTCTCAGAGACGTGGATAACCTGGATAATGCGATGCATTACGTCGGTAAAATATAAGGTGCTTATGAATGGTCAACCAAGAGGAAATATCGTTCCTGGTAGAGGCTTAAGACAAGGAGATCCTTTGTCTCCTTTCATTTTTATTCTATGCACGGAAGCGCTCGCTAGCCTTCTTAATCATGCAGAGAATCAAGGGAAGATAACGGGGATGCGTGTCACACGCGCGTGCCCCTCGGTATCTCACCTTCTCTTTGCTGATGATAGCCTTTTCTTCTGTAAGGCGGAGCCCCGTGAATGTGAAGAAGTAATGAAAGTAGTCAGGAAATATGGTAAAGCTTCTGGCCAATGTATCAACTTCGAGAAGTCGTCCTTACTCTTTGGTAAGCGGATTAATTTTCCCTGGATAATTTGGTATATCTGGAAAGCTAGGAATGATAAACTATTCAAGGGGATAGATAGAGATCCTTTGGAGTTAGTCCGCTATGAAGAGAGTGAATGTCAGGCTTGGTTTGCTGCGAACGATCACAACCTATGGTACAAGAGACTAATATAGGGAACCCTCAAGTCATAAGCTTGGGTAATATTTGCTTGCTGGATGGATCTTGGACAACATCTGCCAACTTCAGTGGACTTGGATGGGTTTGGATGGACAATACGGGAAATACTCAGCTCATGGGGATGAAGAATCTTCCTCGACGTGAATCAGCCTTGCATTCGGAAGTAGAAGCGCTACGGTGGGCAATGGAGAATATGCTACAGCACTCAACATGCCAGCGCTTTGGGACGGATTGTAAGGAGCTGATCGCAATGTTAGATGATCCTCATGCGTGGCCTAGCTTTGCGACGGAATTGGAGAGGATAGAGACGCTACGTATATGCTTCCCGGAGTTTAGCATCACTCATGTTCCACGAGCGAGAAATCAATTTTCAGACTTTTTAGCTAAGAATGCTAGATCCTTCCATAGGGAGTTACTTTTCATTGGTTGTTCTATTCCGGTCTGGTTACCCAGACCACCTCAAGCCTGAGTAATAGAATGGCCGTTCGATGTCAAAAAAAAAAAAATATTTAAGCTTTCTTTACATCTTTATCAGACTACAAAAATAAAAGATATCTATTAATTTTTAAATTTTTTACTTATTTAACATGACTTTTAAATATCAAATCCCAAATTGATATTTATTTTAAATAATTTAAATAATTTTCAAAAAGAAATTTTTTGAGCAAGATAATATATATTAGAAAAGGAAACTAAAAACACTTCTTTATTATAAACCAATTTTGATCAAATAATTACAAAAAAAAATTTAACTAGAATAACTCTAAATAATTTTAATAAACTAGAAGTATTATACTTTACCATATTGAAAAATATTTGTTTTTTCTTAATATTTTACTTTGGTTTTAATTAAACTAGGATTCAAACCCATAGTAAATTTAAAATATAATTTATAATGATATGTTTGTAAATTATCTTTGAAAATTAGGTTAAAATCAATGTATTATATAATACATAATCATTGAATAAGACGAAATAAGTTATTTCGAATGCTATGTTTGAAATGATCGTTGAGTTTGTTACAGATTTGATCACTGAAATTAAAATATTTTGCTGGAATTTTATGATTCCAGTATAAACTCAAGAAGTTTAGTGGATTTGTAACCTTGTAATGAACTAATATTTATAGAAAAATTTACACATCTAATATGGTGTATCCCAAATGATTTTATTCTATTGATTCTTGCCACTAGTTATCTCTTTGCCGCTAAATATATATTTGCATCTCTAATTAAACTATAAATTTTACCAACAACCCTAACAATATTCTCATAATATTCAAGGAAATTAACATTTAAAGTTATATAACTGGCCAACGAAAGGGTGAGTATCCTAATTTAATGAGTATTCAATATTGTTATAAAACATTAATTAGGTAGTGACCCGTGCGCAGAGTGAGATCCTTATTTTAAACTTATAAAAAAAATTTTATGTTACATAAAATATTTTTATTAGAATTTAATTTTTTTTCTATTACATAATAGTGATTCACAAATTTTACTTTGTGTTAGACAATATTGTTGTTGTACATTTATTTATTCGGCCAAAGGGGACATAAATTAATGAAATGGGCTATTGTGTTCATCTTCCTTTTAGAGCTATATGTCAAACATGCATCCATCGGTTCATAGACGTTGATATTTGAATAGATTGATTTATAATTCAGTTATATTTGCGGTGTGTAGTGGATGAGAAGCATACTGAATTTATATTGTTTTATGTCAAAATGAAAACTCAAGTTAGAATCAATGAGAACCATTCTAATGGTTATATAGACCACCAGCAACAAAAAAAACTATTATTTCCAAAGGCATATGATTTTCACCTTATCTTCCATATTATTTTTTGAATGGTTTCATATCGGCAACGAAGATGAAGCCCGCCATTAGTGAATCTAGAATGAACTTGGATATTGATATGTCTATGAGTGTGAATTATGATGAGGAGATGTTTTTCACAACACATATATACATATACATATATATATATATATATTGAGCAAAGAGTATATAAGGTTTTGATGTGAGAAAATAGTTTTAATGTCAAAGATATGTATCCTCATATAAACTTTTACTTACATAAATCGGAAAGCTAAGTCAGTTATTTCTAAAATTAATATGCCTAAATTAGTGTAGACGAAATGTTAGGAAGAAAAAAGTTTAGAGAAGCGAAATTGAATACTTTTAAAATATTTTTTTTTTTTTTTTTGACAGCACTTTTAAAACATATTATTGACGAATTGTTCATGAGTAGGCTAGGCTTACTCGAATAAAGAAGATTTGTTTTCTCACATGTGTTACGAAGCATTTGAATACTTGTTGATGAAAATTTAGAACGATAAAATTTTAGAGAAACTATTTTTTTTTTTTTTTAATTTTCATTTTGTAAACAATAACTATACTTGAAAGTTTGTTTATCTATGAATTGTTATATTTGTTCATTAGTAGCCTGTCTATGGCTCGTATGTGATTCTTCTATGTGTTAGTCATGAGTAAGAGGTCGACATTTGAAGAGCTTTTCATGTTCGAGTATATGTTTGGGGACAAACCAATAGACGAAAAAGTATATGTTAATGGGGACTCTTTGAGTGGTTTGAATTTCTATATTAAAAAAAAATAAAGGTTTATGACAGTGTACATACCAACCAATAACTAAGTTGTATGATTTTTATTATGGTTACACAAAGTTGGATGGTAATGGCATTTTATATAATTAATCTGGTGAAAAAAGGGTATTTTATCAGTTACAAAAAAAAAAAAGTATTTTATTTAAGGCTATGAGAAGGGTTCTAGGGATGACACTTAAGTAATTGCATTTTGGTTAATGACACATGAAGGTAAGATTATTTAATAAAAGTTTTCCTCAAATAATATAAAAGTATATGAATAAATACTGATTTGTGCATGAATGTTTTTTTTAAATAATATAACATTTTCAAATTTTGATTATACAAATCTCTTTAGAGAATGAGACAGCAAAAAAATTATCCTATTAATAATAATAATAATAAATATAAGATTAATACAAATAAAATTTTTCGTTTTTATGTGTTCGATCTCCAAATACAGTTTTAATAATTTAGAGTTATGAACTTACTATTTCTTTCTTTTAGTATATGTTTCATTGTATCTTAATGTTGATTTTTGTCAATGTTTAATGGGATTTCAATGATTGTTCATTAAGCGTTTGTGGAAACCGAGATTCACACCATCGATTTTCGTAATCGGAGAAAAGTCAAGAAATTCTAACTTTTCCTGAAGTCCCGAATTATGTGCGATAGCAAACGACAACTGGCCAAATAAATGCAGAAAATATGAAAAGACAACCAAACAAATTTATAGAGAAATTAGATCTTTATTTCGAATCCGCGTAAGAGCGATGCAATCTCTCTGGATGTTGGGGAAAAATACTCAGGTATAAAATTCCTCCAGACCCCAGGCAGGACACCGGTCTCTAGGTCCTCGCTAGGAGACGCCCGGGTCCCCGCTGAGAAGTATTCCATGTCCGGTCACAGGGACCTCCCTCTTCCTCCGGAAAAAAAAAAACTTCTGATAAGGAGAACCTTCCATATTTTCGAATATTGAAGAGTTTAACCTATTCCAACCGATTAAAGGCCAACTTAAAAAGCCTATATAAGGGGAGCCTAAATCCTAGAGCAAAGGATCGACACTTCGAGACTTAGAGATTAGAGCTAGACGGTTAGAACTAGGGTTCTTACTCAAAACTATTGTAGTCACAGCTCAAACGATCAATAAAACATCTCTTTTAGTCTCAATTCCTGCATACTCTAAATACAATTCACGAATTCTCTAGCTTATCCATCGTTCTGTGGTACTCACAAAGATCCTACACAAAAATCCCATAACAGTTTTGCGCTAGAAGGAGGGGAGAAATCTAAACTATGTGATAATGGTGGTGGATGAGCAGAACGACCTACCCGAAGCTACTCCAAGAGAAGCAGAGCTCTAAAGGCAACTCGGCGGTATACAAAGCCAAGTGACCAAGCTAAACAGAGCTCAAATAGAGGTTAAGGAGAATCCCGAGCTCTCCTAGGAAGTCCAGAGCTTGAAGGAGAAGCTCGAAGAACACTCCAAGCATCTGGAGCAAAGCGGCGAAAAGCTCATCCAGCTCGAATCGGAGAATCTAAACCTCCTAGACGAGAAGTAACAAAAAGCGTCGATTTCGGGCCTAGATCCGACCCATGCCAACTCTGGAAACACCTAACTCTGGGACAGGCACGACTCCCCCGCCTACGACGTCGTAAGGAGACGCAGCAACGCGCGAAAAGGCTAAGGGTGCTCAGACCTACGACGTAGAAGACAGCGAATCTGAGCCGGAACCTGATAAGGAAGCACCCGACGGAACAGAAAAAAAACGGAGTCTCCTATGGTTGCTTACCTGGAGCAGATGTTCTCCAAGAGGCTCGACGCCATGCAGTCCATGGTAGAAAGGCTCCCAGGGGTAGCTCCCCCCATCCGGAAGAGCAACCCCGATTCTTATGCTGACACTCCTTTCACGGATGAGATCACCCTGATCAAGATGCCCAGGAAGTTCTCCTTTCCCAATATAAAGGCGTATGACGGCACCAGCGATCCGAACGATCATGTCGCCCAATACAAACAAAGGATGCTCGCTGTAGCACTCCCAAAGGAGTCGCGCGAAGCTACCATGTGCAAAGGGTTCGGCTCAACCCCAACCGGACCCGCTTTGCAATGGTACATCAACCTACCCTACAGGTCCATAGCCTCCTTTGCTATTCTCAGCGACAAGTTTGTAGAACAATTCGCCAGCAGCAAGGACCTGGAGAAAACCTCTGATGGTCTCTACGAAATCCTCAAGCATCGGGCGGAACCCCTGTGAAGCTATATAGCCCGCTTCAATCAAGAGAAGGTGGCCATTCCTAAATGAACCATCCCCACTGCCATATCTGCCTTCATGAGAGGTTTGCTCTCCGATGGGGACCTCTATAAGGAACTAACCAAATATCAGTGCAAGACCATGGAAGACGTTCTGTCCCGAGCCTGGGCACATGTAAAATGGGAGGAAGATGTCGCCAGTCGCGCTAAGGCGCAGCTAAAGGAAGACCCCAAGGCGGTCAAGTTGGACCGAACCGAACGAGACGAGAAACCCTTTCCAAGACCAACCAGGGATTTCGGGAACAGAAACTGGGGCAGATACCAGAACCTGTCAATCGAGAAGACAAAAGGGATGGAAGTGTCTACGTGGCCAGACATCTCTCACCTCTCCGTCTCAAGGCCGGAGCTGATCAATGTTCTGCGGCAGATGGGCCAACAGGTCAAGTGGCTTCAGAAGATGAAAGCGTATGATTCTTTCCGGAACCCTGGCCTCTGGTGCGGCTTCCACCGAGACCACGGTCACAAAATGGAGGACTGCGTCGCACTGAAGATTGCGGTCAACAAATTTCTTAAGAAAGGACACCTCAGAGAGTTCCTTTCCGAAAAAGACCAAGAGCCATCTAAGCAAGGAGACAACGGCAAAGCCCACTGAAGCTGCTCCCGTCTCACCACCTCGACAGGACCGAGTGATCCATATCATATCGGGCTGTTCGGAAACCAGCGGTATAAGCCACGCGGCTGCAAATAAGAGCACTTGGAACGCCAAGCACGGCCTAGAGGCAGCCAAGCGGAAACGCCTACTCCTGGGTACGGACGAAATAAACTTCACGGCCAAGGAGCAGGAAAGGGTTCTCACCCCACATCACGACGCCCTGGTCATATCGCTCACTGTAGTGAATTGCTTGGTGAAAAAGATACTGGTAGATAATGTAAACTCCGACAACATCATCTTCTAGGCCGCATACAAGGATCTGGGGCTGAAGGAAAGCGCTCTAACTCGGAGGATAACCCCACTCATTGGGTTCAGCGGAGAAGTCAAGCAGACTGCCGGAGAGGTGACCCTCCCGGTATATGCTGAAGGGTTCAACATGTCAACCAAGTTCCTTGTTGTTAACTGCGATTCATCCTACAACATGATCCTGGGACGGTCCTGGATTCACGACATGGGAGCCGTCCCTTCGACTCTTCACCAGATGGTGAAATTCCCTACACCCTGGGGCAAAAGAGCAATCAGAGGGGATCAAGAATATTCCCGCTCCTACTACCAGACTACTTTGAAGGGAAAGACCAAGGTCTTATAGCAATTACAGAGCAACCCTCCGGCTCATCACACCGAGGAACCGGAGGTCGAAGAAATGGACGACGTGTCATTGATCGAAGGGGACCAGTCCCGACATCTCAAGGTCGGCTCCAAGCTGACCGAAGGATTAAGGAGGAGGTTAATAGACTTCCTCAGGTCTAACTCTCACTGCTTCGCTTGATCCCACGCAGACATGCCCGGGATCGATCCAAAGATCATCATGCACAAGCTGCAGGTAGATCCCCTACATCAACCCGTCAGACAAAAGAGGAGGAAGTTTGCCCCCGAAAGGGATGCAATCATCAACGATGAAGTCAAAAGCCTACTCGGCGCGGGGTTCATTCGCAAGGTACAATACCCGGAATGGCTAGCTAACGTGGTCGTAGTCAAAAAGAAAAACTGGAAGTGGAGAGTCTGCATAGACTTCACAGACCTCAACAAGTCCTGCCCAAAGGACCCCTTCCCTCAGCCTCATATCGACAAGCTGGTCGATGCCACAACCGGGCATCAACTGATGAGTTTCATGGACGCGTTCTCCGGCTATAATCAAATACTCATGCATCTGGAAGACCAGGAGAAGATGTCCTTCATGACATCTAGAGGGATCTATTGCTACAAAGTTATGCTCTTTGGTCTAAAGAACGCGGGATCAACCTACCAATGGCTGGTGAACATGATGTTTGCGGACCATATAGGGCGAACCACGGAGGTCTACATCGACGACATGCTGGTCAAATCCCTAGAGGCTGAAGATCACATATCTCACCTGCAGCAAGCCTTCTCCACTCTCCGGAAGTACAACATGAAGCTCAACCCAGCTAAGTGCTCATTTGGGGTCAGTTCCGGCAAGTTCTTCGGGTACATTATAACCCTCCGGGGCATTGAAGCCAACCCGGAGCAAATCAGGGCCATTCATTCGATCCTTTCCCCGAAGAAAGTCAAGGAGGTCCAAAAGCTAATGGGAAGAATGGCAGCCCTGAGCAGGTTCATCTCCAGACTCTCTGAAAAAATCTCTAGCCTTCTTTGGAACCCTCAAAAACCCAAAGGTTTTTGGGTGGACGGAAGAGTGCGAGTCCGCCCTCCATGAGCTAAAGGCGTATCTCACCACTCCTCCTCTCCTATACAAGCCACTGGTCGCTGAGGTCCTGCTGCTATATCTAGCAGTCTCGGAGCACGCCGTAAGCGCCGTCCCAGTACGCGAGGAAGGAAGCAAGCAACTACCAATCTACTACGTAAGTAAGGCTCTCCTGGATGCAGAAACCCGCTACAGCGATCTAGCGAAGCTGGCCTTAGCCCTGATAGTCGCCACTGCAAGTTGCGGCCGTACTTTCAGGCTCACCCAATCGTGGTCGTCACCTCCTTCCCCGTAAAACTGGTCCTCCACAAGCCTGAAGTCTTTGGACGCCTAGCGAAATGGGTTGTGGAACTAGGGGAATACGATGTGATTTTTCGACCAGCCACAGCTATAAAGTCACAGGTCCTGGCAGACTTTGTGGCCGAATTCTCTCCTATCTTGCTCCCAGCTTTGGAGCAAGAAGAACGCCTCCGAAGCGAAACAAAGGAAGAAGGAGAATGGGTCCTGCATGTCGATGGATCCAGCAACATCAGAGGAGCCCATGTAGGAATATTGCTTACCTCGCCGACAGGGAACACGACCTCAAGGGCCGTAAGATGCAACTTCAAAGCGACCAACAACGAAAGCGAGTACGAGGCCTTAATCGCAGGACTAACACTCGCCCATCAAATGGGGGCAGAAAACATTCAGGTCTTCGGTGACTCCCAGCTGATAATCAACCAAGTGCACGGAGAGTACCAAGAAAAGGACGACAGCATGATCCAGTATTTGGCGGTCGCCTAGCGACTAATCAGGGAATTCAAGAGTTGCAAGCTCATTCAAATCCCCAGGGAACAGAACTCGCAAGCCGATGCCCTGGCTAATCTAGGGTCCGCCCTCGAAACAAACAGTCATATGAGCATACCCTTGCATGTGCTTCAATGGCCAGCCACCCTTGAGGAACCCCAATCCGAAGAGGTCTCCGCTATCGTAGAGGGCAAAACCTGGATGACTCCCCTAGTCTGGTACCTAGAGAATGACATTCTTCTAGAAGATCGCAAAGAGTCCAGAAAAATCAAGAAGCAAGCCGCAAGATATTGTATCTCCCAGGAGAAGCTATACCGGAGATCCTTCTCAGGGCCGTACTTGAGATGTGTCACACCTCGAGAAGCCGCTAGAATCCTTGTAGAACTACATGAAGGAGATTGTGAGTCCCATTCTAGCAGCAGGAGCCTGGTGCTCAGGGCCAAAAGAGCAGGCTACTATTGGCCCACGATGGCCGCATACGCCAACCAGCAAGCCAAACACTGCGACCAGTGTCAGAGGCACGCTCCAGTATTTAAACTCCCTCCGGAAAACCTCAAGTCCATAAGCTCACCGTGGCCCTTCAGAAAGTGGGGCATGGACATAATGAGAAAATTCCCTATGGCGCCGGGGCAGAAGGTCTTCCTTCTGGTAGTCACTGATTACTTCTCCAAATTGGTCAAAGCAGAAGCACTCAGCCGGATCACAGACCTCCAGATCCGCAAATTCCTATGGACAAACGTAATCACTCGCTTCCGGGTCCCCCATGAGATCATCGTCGATAATGGGCCGCAGTTCACGAGCCACAATTTCAAGGAGCATTGCAAGGACTAGGGCATAAAGCTTACCTTCGCCACACCCTGACACCCCAGTCTAACAGACAAGCCAAATCCACGAACAATACCGTGGTCAACATGCTTAAAAAGCGATTGGAGGGTTCTCACGGGAAGTGGACGGAAGAACTGCACAGAGTCCTTTGGGCCTACCGGACCACTCCGAAGACGACGACGCAGGAAACTCCTTACTCGCTAGTCTACGGCTCTGAAACCATAATACCCACAGAGATGCACGTGAGAACAACAGTCTCAGGGTCTACCTCTCAAGAAGAGAACGATGAGCTGATGACGCTGAGCCTCGACCTACTCGACGAAAAGAGAGAGGCCATTCGGCTAAGAAACTGGTCATAACAGCAAGACGTCGCCAGGACGTACAACAAGAAAGTCAGAACCAGAACCTTCCAGCAAGGGGACTGGGTTCTACGACGAGCAGAAAAATGACAGGAAAACTCACCCCCGGGTGGGAAGGACCCTATAAGGTAATCGAGGTGCGGAGAACAGGAGCCTACAGGCTACATGATTGCAAAGGTAAAATACAACCCAACTGCTGGAACGCCCTGCACCTCAAAGCCTATCATTTTTAATACGGTCTCCGAACCATGATTTCTACTATCTTACTATATACTATTTAAGCATTATGATTTCCTACTCCTATGTATGTTAAACGTCTCCAGACAAAGCTTATAATAAAAAATAGTTCCGACTATAAAGGCAGTAGGAAAATCACTATACTTAAAGGGGCATACGAGCTGGATCAGGTCTCCGGATACCTCCGTTCCTGAGCAACCCTTGTCAAAAAGTGGCACGCCCACATAAAATCAAAATGGGTATGAGACATAAAGCAGGAATGGGTATGCGCAAGCCTGAGTATGCTGTCAAAACTACCTAAAATCCCTGTGCAGCCTAAGGCGCATCGGGGTCCTAGAGTACCACATGTGAAAGTACCTGTATTAAAACACTATGTGCTATACAATACAGGGAACACTGGGTTTACTTGCAAAAGTACTGTGAAATACAGAGAGAAAAAGTGCAAAAGTCCAGGAGCACCTCATAATCTCTGCTTATCCAGACGTGGAAAGCAGCAAAGCCCGGCACTTGGGTCATAACACCCACACCAGCACCCTCTAAGCCTGTCAGTGACTTCCTGCAGAAGTAAAATACATCATAGGAACTCGATAGTAGCCAGCTTCTGAGCGGCAGAATGCAAAATCCGAACAGGTACCAGTAGTAGTCTTGCCTAGGGAGGTGGAGTACGGTCCCTGCGAAAATAAATATTTTGGGTTCTCAAGGGAACTCCAGGCCCATATACAAACCCGCGATCTAAAGAGGAAACCCACGGTTCCCCATACAATCTCGGGTCCTATGTATAAAAACTAAAGACAAACCTCAGGGTTCCCATATAGCCTCCAGGTTCCAAGCAAAGATCTGAGGAAGAACCTCCAGGTTCCTATCTGGCATCAGGGTTCCTAATTAGCCTAAGGCGCATCGGGGTCATTACATCTCTAAGAACCTCCGGGTTCCCATATGACCTCAAGGTCCAAACACAAACACCAGGGTCCCGATACGATCTCAGGATCTAAGGGAAAACCCTAGGTTCTCACACGACCTCAGGGTCCAATCACGATCTCAAGAACCTCCGGGTTCCAAGTACGGTCTCCAGATCTAACGAAGAATCTTTGGGTCCTCATACAGCCTCCGGGCTCCAATCATGATTTCAGGATCTAAAGGAAAACCTACGGGTTCCCAGGCGACCTCCGGGTCCTTACGCGACCTTCAGGTTACGAAAATAACCTCCAGACTCCAAGAGTCCATATTCTAGAAAGCTTGAAACCTCCAGGTTCAGAGCCCATCTCTCAGGTCCTAGCTGCAACCTCCGGGTTCTTAGGCTACCTTCTGGTCCCTGCGTAATCTTCAAGTCCGGGGCAACCCCAACATCCATAGATGACCTCCGAATTTTCATGACGTTTCCCAAGAAAAGCGGTTCACTCCAGGGTCCAGTTATCTAACCTACAAAGAGGATAAGGAGCGATCATATACTACGAGTCTCGCCCCAACCGAGAAACAGGCGGGGAAGATCCTCTTAAAAATTTGAAGTACTATCATCAGAGCATGCAAGACAATAGGAAAGAGTGCATAGAAAGAAAGTTATAAAGAGCCGATTATTCCAAAAACCAAAGGGGGCTACGGAGAGCCATTATTCAAAACAAGGAGATTCAACAAAAAGCCAGAGTTTCAGAAGCAAAAAAAGAAAAGAAAAATCATTCAGAAAGAAGGCTCCTCCGAGAATCGCGACCCCACGACGGATCTCGGGGTGGCGACCCGGGAGAAACTCCCCGACTGCTGGTCGATCCCTCCAGACAGGAGCAGATGTCGATGGTACTCTTCTTCAAGATCCCAATGTTCTTCCCGCTTCTCCAGCCATTCCTTCATGAGCTCCCATCTGGTCGATGCCTTCACCTGCTGAATCAACAGATCCCGGCAGGCCATCATGTTCTGCACCTGACTACGGAGAAAGAACACCTCGCCAATTAACCTCCGGTGAGCATCCCCCAATGGGTCATGATTGAGTACGACTTCAACACCTGTTGACGAGGTGGAAGATAAGCCATTAACCAACGAAGTGGCCCTCGCCAATCTTGGGGGAGGGGTATAAAAAGGACGCCTCTTCCACGTTTTGGCCTTCTGGTGCTCGTCATAAATGGCCGACACCGAGAGCCTCACCACGTTCCCTGGAAAATGCAATGCAGGAAGTAAGAAAACAGAGTCCTATCAGGTGAAAACTAAAAGGGAAGGCTTACCCCAAACGCGGCTATGCCGCAAGGACTCCTTGCTCACCAGGAAAGTCACCCATCGAAATCACCAAGGAACTCCCATTATAAGCTTCGCTACTGCTTCTCCAGCAAAGGAAACCAGACGAGACACATCTTATAGCAAGAACCAGGCGTCAATAAAAAATGAAACCCAAAAGGAACGGTAAGACTCAAAGTTCGAACCCAAAATGAAACCCAAAAGGAACTTACCGATTGTACGCCAGGACGTAGGATAGTCAAAAGGCTCATGGATCTTCACGAATACATACCGATTGTTCCAGCCATCTCCGAAGGGATAGTTGCCCCTAATACCCCTCGAAGGTTCCTCGACTAAAGGAGTGCCATCACGGGATCAGAGATGGTAGAACCCTGCTTTGTTCACCAGAGGGGCAAAGCAGTACGAGTATAGAATCTCATGCACCCCTATGGAAAACCCATGAAGTTCCCCAAGTACTTGGATAACCATTAAAGTCCTCCAAGTAAGGGGAGTAAGTTGAGAAAGACAGAAACCAAAGAAAGAGGATACTTCGCCTATAAGGGAAGGGATAACACCCCGGAAGACTGCTTCCAGATATGCTTCATAAATAGCTATCTCATTCGCCCCTCCATCTGGAGCACGCTCGAACTCAGACGGGCTCCTCATCCCCACTGAAGGATGAATCGCATATTTCCTCCGCATGTCAGCAAGGTCTCCCTCTCGGATCTCGGTACGGGGACCATCATCAAAGAAACAGGAATGGCGCCGCCTCAGGGGTGCCATCGGGACCGCCTTGCTGTCAGCCTCTGGAACATCTCCCCAAGAAGGGATGGGAGATGAGAAAGGATCGGTGAAAAGATGACGTGGCCTTGGACGGCCACCCACGAGTGAGGACGGAAACACAAGCAGTTCGGGATTTACCTTTCTCAACCGGAAGTCAGCGCTGGAATTGGGTTGAGGCCGATTAGAGGATATCGCGAGCCCTTATATACATCCGGATCACTCATCCTTGCAGAGCCGGAAAAGGAAATAGGGATGTTTCCAAATATCTCAATGAATCTCTGGCATAAACGACAAAACATTAAAAAAGGAAACTCGGTCTTTGCAAAATAAAGGGAAAATCCTCCCTAAAAAGGAAGTTTTGCAAAAAGATACATACCTCCAAAAGAAGAGTCGACCATAGTATCCTTCGAAGCATCCAGACATGCCTTTATGCATCATGCTCAAGTACTCAGACCTCTTCTTTGGAAATCGCCATCTCCAAGACACCGCCAAAAGCCCTGAGCTTCTCCATCTTCAACAAGCAATCAGCTGTTCAAGAAGATAGCGCCAGACCCCGGTCTGTTATCAGGGAACCGGTCCTCCCCGGATTCAGAGTGTGGCTCCAGCCTGAGAGGAACCCGGGATATCAGGATTACTGGAGCGATGTCCTGCCTAGGGAAAGCCTGCTGAGAATGAGCAACTTCCGTTGACTTGAGTGCACAGGTTATTCCCCGAGTTCGATGACGAAATCGAGCAATAAGGGGCAAACTGTTGGGGAAAAAACCTCAGGTATAGAATTCCTCCAGACCCCAGGCAGGACACCGGCCTCTGAGTCCCCGCTGGGAGACGCCCCAGGTCCCAGCTGTGAAGTATTCTGGGTCCAGTCCCAGGGACCGCCCCCTTCCTCCGGGAAAAAGAAAACTTCCGCTAAGGAGAACCTTCCATATTTCCGAATATGGAAGAATTTAACCTACTCCAACCGACTATATGCCGACCTAAAACAATTATATAAAGGGAGCCTAAACCCTAGAGCAAGGGATCGATACTTCAAGACTTAGAGATTAGAGCTAGGCGGCTAGAACTAGGGTTCTTACTCAAAACTGTTGTAGTCCCAGCTCAAACGATCAATAAAACATCTCTTTTAGTCTCAATTCCTGCATACTCTCAATACAATTCACGAATTCTCAAGCTTATCCATCGTTTCGTGGTACTCACAAAGATCTTACACAAAAAATCCCCTAACACTCGATATGTACGAATAGGTGTGATGCTTGGGTTATGGTGTTGCAGACCATGGCTTAGGCCGGTTCCACCCAAATCGCAATCCATGGCCATGGGTCGGATGCAAGTACGGTCCGATCGTCCGCATGTTAGATCGATTGGACTAGTCGGTTAAAAGGCTACACAGTTGTGTCATGTCTCTACACGGTTTCTTGGACCAATGCCTTGGCCGGTCCAGGTAAGACAGTCCTAGGCACATTGGCCGGACTTATGACTGAACCGATCGATCCTAGATCCTTGCCGTGTGGTCGGATTGGATCATTGGCGATCCAGTTATGGGTTTGTTTGGCTTGCGATTATACTTGGAGTAACTCTAACTTAGGGTCGATTGATTTTGAGTAGAATTATAGTAGATACTTGGTAGTAACTAAGGGAACCGAACCATGCATGGCTAGACTCGATTGTTAGGATATCGGTTTATGATTGATATGTTATTGTATGTGGTTTCAAGATCTGAAGTTAATCGTGGTAAGACCAAGGAGCCGTGAAGACTCGATCAATGTGAAGTTGTGTACTGTGTGGGTAGATCAGATTAGGAATGAACTTATGATAACCTATAGTCCAACTTAAACCTATGTATTGAATCTCATTTTATGGTTAATATAGAAACCGATTTACCTTATGTTTGTACTTGTCTTGTTCGACTGATATAAACCTCAAATGATTGGAAATGACTTAGAAAATAATGGAGTTAAAATGAATCATGGGTAAGGCCGCGGGTCTGGTTGGGTCGAGGAACCCAAGATCGAGTCTTACAACAGTAGTCAACATAGGTTCCATCTTTGCATGTATGTGTCCTCCGCAGTAGCTCAATGTAAGGTGGAGAACCAGAGGAAACCATCTGGAAAACAAAGGCAAAAACAGTAGTTAAATTGTTGATAGGTGAAAAATAAAGACAAAAAGTTCCATGTTATATTCAATCCTTAAATACTACCGGTCCTGCATTATGCTTGACATGATCAGATTTGCGGCAAGCAACAGCTGTTTTGCTCTTCTTTCGAGCAGGTTCTGCGGCCTAATACGCCAAGAGAGTGTCCCAGTTCTCACCACTAATGTAGCCAGGTTTCTTGTTCTTCCTCTTCTTAGTGCTGATGCGTCCATATATTGTTATCCTAATCTCTTTTTTCCAGTGGAAGTAGACTAGATCATTAAATTGTGTTTCCCAATAGTACTGTTGCTACAAAGGAAGAGACACAGACACTAACCACAAAGGTTTGCCACCACATTAAATTGTGTTTCCCAATAGTATTAGTATTGATGAATGGATTTGCTAAATGATATTGGAAATGTAAAATAATTACAATCAGAGATACAAACACTAACCACAAAGGTTTGTCACCACATTTGCTTCTTCTCTTCAGGCACTTTACTCCAATTCCTCCAAGGTCCCATGAAATACCCCTGCCATGTTGAGCGAACAAATATATTGACAGAAGGGCCAATATCGAACCTAATAACATGATAAAGAGACCACAACAATTAGTAAATACAAACAGAGAAGCATAATGAGAAAGAAAACATATAACAAAGGTAAACAACTTACCATAAAGGTCCATTCACTTTGTCTGGATGCAGACTTTGCTGGGATAGCCTTGAAGGAGCGTTGAGCATTGCATTTAAACTGATATTTGCATAGTTGGTAGAGCGTGAACATGGCAACCTAGCCACGAAAATCTAGTGACTAAACCGTGCCTGCGGTAGCCACTGATTATTTGTGGCTATATCGTGGTTGGTTTTGCTACGGATTAACCACGGATTCGATAAAGTCATGGTTTCTTCGGGTTCGTGATTTTATCGTGGCTAGTACGTGGCTATTTCAGATATTTTTACTAGTGAAATTTTGTAAATATTTTAAACCAAAATTCATTATTAAATAAAAAATATTTTCTGTTAAAATGTTTAGTAACTTAATAATTAATTTAGAAAAAATATATATTTTTAAACATGTAGAATAAAAATAATTATACAATTAATATATGGTTCTTTTTTTTGTCAGCAATATATGGTTCTTTATATACTCGTATATATATTGGATATTTATTTAAAAATAAGTAATTTTAATTTGCTTTTTTTTAATGGATTCATAGAATTATATATACCTAGTTTTTTGGATTGGTAAACTAATCGAATAAAATTTTATTATATTCTACACATTCAATATGTGGAACTTTTCTTAACTTTGTCTTAGAGATAATGAATAGATTAAGTTGGGCATCAGATTGGGCTTGCCCCAACGTCTCTATTACCCTTTTGGGTTCTCATTAATAAAAAAAATGGAAAGCGTCGACATAAAGAATATTCATTCCTCTCGACACCGTTCGATTCGATCGACCTGCTGCTAACGGAAACCTAGAGTGGATTGCTCCGGGATGTCGAACGGCACAGATCACGCCCAACCACCGTCGGAAAAGTTGAGTCTTCCGATGGAATCGAGGCCGAAGAAGCGTGCGTCACCGGGGGATAACTGGGCGCCTCCTCCAGGTTGGACGACCGAAGAAAAGGTTCGAACCTCCGGTACCAAAGCTGGTTTGGTGGACAAGGTACTTGATCGAAATTTGCAGATTAGCCCCCTCAATTTGTTTTTTTTTTTGGTTTATTTGTTGATTAGAATTGGAATAGAAACTGATGACCGAGATTCGTCAAGTAAAATTGGAAAATTTGGTCTTCGGTTTTCAGATTATCGTCATCTTATTGGAGACTTATCATAAATAATCTTGCTTTACCTTTTTTAGTTAAAGGATAGGTTTTGTGAATCCTTTTCTAAATGGATGTTAATTTGATGGTAATGTTGTTTCCCATCTTTAGAAGAAAGAAAGATAATGCAAATGCTTTTAATTTCCCTTTTTATGTAATGTAGTTCTACTACGAACCTGTTACAAATCGCAAGTTCCGGTCAAGGACCGAGGTGATGTACTACTTGGAACACGGAACGCCTAAAAAGAAAAACAAGAAATCGGTTAACAACAGTGACACCAAATCACAAGTGAGTTCAGAGATTTTTCTCTATTTTCTTATGAGACTTCAGCGTTTCTGTCTTTTATATTACCTCACCTTTTTTTTTTTTGTAGCGTTCTGAAGACCGAGGAAGCTATAAGCGGCTGACCCAATCCAACAAAAAGGCTAACGAGCAGCCACCCCCACCCCCACCCCCACCCCCAATGCCGCTGGACTTTGATTTTCTGAATGTCCCCGAGAAGGTCATTTGGACAGGGACAAACGGCTTACAGGAAGCTTGGTGTCCTTTCATTGGGGACTACAAGATTCAAGAATCTGTCAGCCAAGATTGGGACAGAGCCTTCACTCTTCTCACCGCAAATGCAAATATGTCGGTTTAGAAGATTGGTTCACCAAATGTAATAACTCGCTCTAGAGATTTATATCTACTTAGTATTTACTGATCCTAGCGTGGATTTTCCATTCATTTGTCTAAAGCGTGCAATGCAGGTTAATTTAATACTCAGGTGATTGTTTAGTAACCCTTTAATTTCGGTTGTAATCTTAGTATTTTCCTAAGACAATAAATATATTAGATGTATTGCCTTTGCGTTGTTGAACGATCTATATAGCCTTTTGAGAGAATCCTTGAGTAACTAGTTGGGTATGAATTCTAACGGTTGATGCATGGCGTTGGCCCAGGCTTGTTACTTCTCTTCTCAGTTGTCTCTGCTTTCAAACATGTAAATTGGACGACGATTAGTGATGCGACAGTGTGATACAGAGAAAGAATATTCGGGCATAAAAATTCCAAGCAATAGACTTGGTTCGACTCCCGCAGACGCAACTCTTTACTGCTAGAAATTTTGGTGTTTCAAAGTGACCCCAAAGGGTGAGCCACTAAGTCATTCAAGATAATGCTCTTGTAGTCTCGTTCATTTGTGATGAACTGATAAAATAATAAGCTCACGATATTCTGCCTTCGAGTTAAGGAAACAATCAAAATCGAAATTTCTTTAAAAAATTTTGGATACTTGCAAATATAGTATTAAAGCGTGGCTGGTCACTGTATTGTACTGCCTCCCCAGATTTTGGCAGAAAACACAATTAATTTGGTAGCTTATCTAAGATTTGTGCGTATGCCCCTCTATATTCAAACAATTGAAATAGGTGAAGTGGATCTGTGTCATGGTTGGGTATGAAGTTTAAACATCTTATTAATCTGTGGTTCAAATTTTGTGATTATAGGAGTTAGAAGCTCCTTGAATGCATTCAAGACATTCAGAGAAATGATACATACGGAGTTGGAGAAATCAGGTATAGGCAAAGTGGCGAGTTTAGAAGTGTGCCAGGATTTTAGAAGTGTGCCAGGAAGGTACATGGTTTTAGTTTTAGATTAGAGTTATTTGATCGAGTAAGAGAAGTAGTAGTTGTGAGATTATCAATTAAACCGTAAATCTTAGGCATGGGGTGTTATCCCAAAGTAGAAGATGCAAATCAATCTTACGTCATTAATACATTTGCACTATAGTCTTGAATTAATCACATATAAGTGAAACAAATATCTTATCAACTCATTTTTGGTTTATATGGTTGTATTCATTTTAATCCTAAACAAATCCCAACTTCCTGAGAGATTGATATGCCATTAAGGGTTTACGTATCGAAGAGGAAGAAGCAGAACGTGAATAAGAAGAGTGAAGGAAGTGATGAGCTGGCAAGGGGGAATTAATAATAAATAGAAATTGTATACGAGTCTTGATATAAAAGATCGGTTAGTTAGTTACAGAGATTCATTCTGTTATGAATCAAGAGGCTGGATCTCAGATTGTGAGATTCGAGAATAGGCTTAGCTCTCTGGTTTATAGAGACTAAGAGTGGGAGGTTGGGTGGTACTTGATCAATAAATACTTCAGTTCTTATCAAATTGGTGCGGGTGAGCATTCTGGATCGAACGATCGTGACAATGACGAGAGCGACGACGTTGGAGTCGTTATCGCAGACGGTGGCGACGAACTACGCGGAACAACAGGAATCGACGGTGCAGCTACGAGCGTCGATGACGAGTTTGGAGGAAAAGTTTACCGATCTTTACAATCTCCTGACGATAGCTCCTCCGGTGATGGAGGATTTGCATCGGAGTCCGGCGAACGGTCAGAATCAGGTACGCGATTCCGAATTGGAACCTGGCTGTAGTCTCAGATCTGATGCGAATAGGGATAGACCGAGATTGGTTGATGATCGTGATAGCTTGATTCGTCGGATTGAGCTACCGTTGTTCAACGGAGAGGATGCATATGGTTGGATTGCTTTGGCAGAAAGATACTTCAGGAATGGCGGTTACGGTGAAGCGACGAAGCTCGACTTGGTATCCGTAAGTTTGAGTGGCGACGTGTTGAGCTGGTTCAACAGTGAGATTTTGTGACAACCGTTTGAAAATTGGATGGATTTCAAGAATCGATTGCTTGCGAGGTTCAGTAGGGTGAAGTTAAGAGATCCAAGCCAACATTTCTTCAATGTTCAACAAACGGGGAACGTGGCGGAGTATATACATACGTTCGAGGATCTTTCTACTCAAGTTTCTGGCTTATCTGATACTCAGAAGAAGGGTATATTCATGAATGGTTTGTCTCCAGAGATGAGAGAAGTAGTGACTATGTGTAAGCCAGTGGATTTGCCTGTTATGATATCAACTGCATATCAGATGGAATCGAGTTCTCTTTTCAGCGTGGTGCAGAAGGAGATGCAAACGCGAAACAAGGATAAAGCAGGAGGCTCTTCATCGGTGTCAAAGTCTTACTCTAGTTTCAATCCTCATTCAGGGTGGAAACAGAAACAAGTCCAGCAAGAGAAGACTCAACAAGATAAAAATCAGCCAGCAAAGCAGCAGGGGAATATAAGACCAGCCATGCGCTTGACGGAGACACAAATTGCGGAAAAAAGAAGATTGGGGCTTTGTTACACTTGTGACGCGAAGTGGAATAGGCAGCATGTTTGTCCGAATGCGTCGCTGAGAGTGTTGACTGTGATAAATGGGTTAGAAATGGAGCTGATTGGTAATGAGAGTATGGAGATTGATGAAGATGACATTGTATGGGAACCTCAACTAAAGACGATAACATTGCAGTCTTTTTATGGGATTTCCTCACCAACAACAACGAAATTAAAAGGAGTCATCAAGAAACATACAATGGTAGTTATGTTGGATAGTGGGGCGACTCATAATTTCATATCACCAGTAATGGCTGCTCAGTTGAAATTGGAGATGGAGATGGTAAAAGGCTTGGAAGTGTTGTTAGTACTGGCGTTTCTGTGAATGGTACCGGAGTTTGTAGAAAAGTCCAGATCAATCTTCAAGGAGTGGTTTTTGAAACAGACTTTATCGTTTTGGATTTGGGCAACGTTGATGTGATACTCGGTATGCTGTGGTTGAGAACATTGGGGAAGTGCCAGATCGATTGGGAGAAACATGAATATGTATTCTGGTACAACGGGAGATTGGTGACGTTATTGGGTGATTCGGTGTTACATCAACCGGTTAAATCCTTGAAAATGGCACAGGCAAGTGAAGATGTTCCTAAAGAGTTGTGGGAGGTGTTAGCGAGGTTTGATCACATATTTCAAGAGCCAACGCAGCTTCCTCCGGTACGTGGTCACGAACATGGGATTGTTTTGCAGCCTGGTCTCGGGCCAGTGAGTGTAAGACCCTATAGATACCCGCAGGTGCACAAAGAGATTATGGAGAAAAGTGTGACTGAGATGCTTGCAACGGGTATCATAAGACCAAGTCACAGTCCCTACTCAAGTCCAGTTCTTTTAGTCAGGAAGAAGGATAAAAGTTGGAGGTTCTGTGTTGATTACAGGATGTTGAATAGAGCAACAATTCCTTACAAGTATCCTATCCCGATGATAGACCAACTCTTGGATGAGTTGAATGGAGCCAAGCATTTTTCAAAGCTAGATTTGAGGTCAGGTTACCATCAAATTCGAATGAAAGAGGAAGATGTGGAGAAGACAGCATTCAGAACTCATGAAGGTCATTATGAATTCAGAGTAATGCCGTTTGGGTTGATGAATGCGCCAGAAACATTCCAGTCATTGATGAATGATGTGTTCAAAAGTTTTTTGAGGAAGTTTGTGCTGGTGTTTTTTGATGATATTCTGATCTTTAGTTCAACGATGGCGGAGCATGTCATTCATGTGGCAGAAGTTCTTAAACGTTTTGAGAAACACAAGTTGTTTGCTAACAGAAAAAAATGTGCTTTTGGACAAGTACAGGTGGAGTACCTTGGTCATATTATATCGGCACAGGGTGTGTCAACGGATCCACAAAAGATTGAAGTCGTCGTTAAGTGGCCAACTCCAAGAACAGTAAAGGATGTGCGTGGGTTTCTTGGTTTGACCGGTTATTATAGAAAGTTTGTGCAAGCGTATGGGATGATAGCACGACCTCTTACGGAGTTGTTAAAAAAAGAGCAGTTCTTGTGGTCTCAGGTAGCACAAGCGGCGTTTGAAAGTTTGAAGATAGCAATGACGACAACACCGGTACTAGCACTTCCTGATTTCACACAGGTCTTCATTGTAGAGTCAGATGCCTCTGGGTATGGCCTGGGCGCGGTGTTGATGCAGGGGAAACACCCAATCGCTTACTTCAGTCATGCGTTGTCTGATAAAGAACAACTCAAGCCCATCTATGAGAGAGAGCTGATGGCAATAGTACTCTCAATTCAAAAATGGAGGCAATATTTGTTGGGTAGAAGATTCGTTGTAAGAACAGATCAACAGAGTCTTAAGTACCTTTTGGAGCAGAGAGAGGTCACCTTAGATTACCAAAGATGGTTGACAAGGATAATGGGATATGATTTTGATATCGAGTATAAAGTGGGGACTGAGAATAAGGTTGCGGATGGTTTGTCTCGCATTGTTCAGTACGCGTCAGTGGAAGTGCAGGCGCGTTGTTTTGCTTTGACATTGCCTTCATCGTTACAGGCTCAAGACATTTATGAAGAGTTGGATAAGAGTGAAAAGATTCAAGGCTTAATAGCTAAAGTCTGTCATGGTGAGTCGGTTAAAAAGGGGTATACAGTGATTCAAGGCAGATTATACTATAAAGGCCGGTGTCCTTCCTTCAGACTCTGTTTTCATTCCGTTGCTTTTGAAAGAATATCATGATAGCTTGCTAGGGGGCCACTCTGGAATATTAAAGACGATGAAGCGTATACGTGCGGTGTTCTACTGGCAGAATATGAGGAAACACATCCAAGAGTATGTGACTACTTGTGAAGTATGTCAAACCCACAAGTACAGTACACTCTCACCTGCTGGATTGTTGCAACCAATAGACATTCCGCAACAAATATGGGAAGATATATCGATGGACTTCATCGAAGGACTTCCATCGTCTCGAGGAGCTAATGTAATCTTTGTAGTGGTGGATAGGCTGAGTAAGTATAGTCATTTCATCATGTTGAAGCATCCATTTACAGCTTCTGATGTGGCTCAGAAGTTCCTTCTCGAGGCTGTTAGATTACATGGGTATCCTCGTTCGATCATTTCGGATAGGGATAAAGTGTTTCTCAGTGGGTTTTGGAGAGATTGTTTTAAAGCTTCAGGAACTCGTCTGCGGTTCAGTACAGCTTTTCATCCTCAATCAGACGGACAGACGGAAGTGCTTACCCGATGTTTAGAGACTTACTTACGTTGCTTTGCGTCTGCTCACCCGAAGACTTGGGAAAAATACTTAATGTGGGCTGAATTGTGGTATAATACTTCTTTTCATACTGCGACTCACTGCACGCCTTTCAAGATGGTATATGGGCGGGACCCTCCATCATTGTTACGTTTTGAAGAAGGGTCCACTAGCAACTTTGAATTGGAGAAGATGTTAAAGGAGAGGGATGAGTTGTTAGCTGATGTTAAACAGCATTTGTTGCGTGCGCAAGAAGTGATGAAAAACAATGCGGATAAGAAGAGGAGGGATTTGGTTTTGGAAGTGGGTCAGATGGTGTATTTGAAATTACGACCCTACAGACAGCAAAGTGTGAGTAGACGTATGTGTCAGAAGTTGGCGGCTCGTTATTACGGTCCATATGAGGTGTTAGAAAGGATCGGTCAAGTGGCTTACCGACTGCGTTTGTCAGATGATTCGAAAGTGCATCCAGTTTTTCATGTTTCTCAGTTGAAACCGGTGGTTGGTCGGGGGAAAATGGTATTGCCGCTGCCTCCGATCTTATCTCAGGAAGATGAATTGGTCGTGGAACCTCAGGAGCTGTTGGGAACTCTTTATAACGAGGAAGGCCATTTAGAGGTGTTGGTGGCTTGGAAGAATCTACCTTCCCACGACAATTCTTGGATGTTGTTGCGCGAGTTAAAAAGGCAGTTTTTTCGAGTTATGCGCTTGAGGACAAGCTCGTTCTCCACCCCGGGGGTATTGATATGCCATTAAGGGTTTACGTATCGAAGAGGAAGAAGCAGAACGTGAATAAGAAGAGTGAAGGAAGTGATGAGCTGGCAAGTGGGAATTTATAATAAATAGAAATTGTATACGAGTCTTGATATAAAAGATCGGTTAGTTAGTTACAGAGATTCATTCTGTTAGGAATCAAGAGGCTTGATCTCAGATTGTGAGATTCAAGAATAGGCTTAGCTCTCTGGTTTGTAGAGACTAAGAGTGGGAGGTTGGGTGGTACGTGATCAATAAATACTTCAGTTCTAGGTGGTACTTGATCAATAAATACTTCAGTTCTTATCAGAGATCTAGAGAATTTAGACATATCAATTTTGATAGGTGGGAGTCAACATCACTCTCATATAGACAATTTTAGTTAAAGATATTATGTTCAATCTTTCTGCTAGAAGAGATACTTAACAAAAATAAAGATAAATTGATAAATGAATAGGAACGTAGCAATTAACACAAATCTGTAATTAAAACATGTACTTGCCGTTGTCAAAATTATAACACGTCACTTCTCTCTGTTTGCTCTGTTCCACTTCTCTCTATCTCTTCGGTCTCTTTTGTCTCTCTTTCACAGCCTGTCTAAGCCGTCACTTTTGCAAAACCTACTGTGAAGCTTTCCGTAACATCTCCGTTGGTGGCAGTTTTGCAAGAAAGCAAAACAATTGGGAATAGTAAACTTTAGAGGTTGTTATCATAACATCTCCATCGGCGGTGGTTTTAAATGTATCATAATCATTCAAACTAAGTCGCTCTTGAAAAGTCACTCTTGAAAAGATGTTGTTGCACTCTCTGTAGCGTCACCGTTGTTGGTGGTTTAAAATGTATCATAATCATTAAACTAGGAACAACACCAAACATAAATAACACCAAAGTCAAGCGGTAAATCGAACTTTTAACACAAAACCTAGACGAGAAACTTCCAATAATGAAAAATAAACTAGGCCAAAGCAATAACATCGCATGAGACTAACTATTTCAAAAATTCACCTCAGAGATTCAGAAGTTAATTATGTAAAACATTTTAAAAACTAACAACGCTCAAAATGGCATGAACATACGAAATAGTTTAATAATTAAACAAGAAAATTTTTCCTATTCTTCATCGTTGACTTCCGGTAGCATCTGCCAACATATTAGGAGCTATTGTGTCTCTCCAATTATTAGCATATTTTCTTTGCTGATTGGAGAGTTTCTACATCTCCATTTTCTTCATAGAAACTTTCTACATTTCCGTTTACCGAACTATTTTCTCCTATGTTTTCCTTTTTCTTTTCAGGAGAAAAAATCATCCACTACAAGAAAACACGGGCTTAACGACTACAAAATTAGTTGTTAAGTCGTCATAATACATAGATTACGGCGAACTAACTACGAATAGCGGCTCGTCGTAATAGACGATTCGTCGTAAAGAAGACGTAATCCTCACGACTGACACATGTCGTCGTAATATAGACGTAAAATAATTCGTTATAGAAGTCGTTTATTGGACGTAACAGTTTGACGTTATGTCGTCATAAATATTACGACGAATAAACATCGACAACTGTTGTTAAAAGGTCGTAATATTTACGACTATATTATATCGCATTTCGATGTTAATTGGTCGTAATATTTACGACCAGATTACGTCGTATGTTATAATATAATATAATATAAAATATAATTATTTGTAATATTAATTATAAATTTAAAATATCAAAAAATTGAGATGAAATTTTAGAATATTTTAAAATTTGGAAAATTCTAAAGAAAAATATAATATATATCATAAAACATCCAAAATGTTATAATATCAAAAATAGAAAACATTAATACATAACTGAAAGAAAATCTAATTGTTAAGGTTGATGTCGTCAAAGACCTCAGCACTGTGGTGAACAGACCGTTGCTCCAAATCAGCCTGCTCTTACGGAGTGGGATCGGGATTAATGGTCGGACGTACATTTTGCCACATCGCTGCAAGAGCCGGGTTTGTCTCTGCAAGAACATCGAACATCCCCGCGATGGACCTAATGTGGGTTCTGTTGGTCTGGTTGTCTCCCCGGACCTCCGAAATGACTCGGTTGGCAGCTGTCAAATCTGTTCGACGCTGCGAATTGTCCCGCATTCTCGCCGCATATTCAGCTCTTGCCCTCGGGACATCGTTAACCGTACCGATCCCGACCATCCGTCCCCTTTTCTTCGGGACAATCTCAATTAATGAAATGAATATTAGTACATATATAAAACTGAAAAATTAAAATGTATATAAAGTATATTAAAAAAATTGAAAATTATACCTGTTCAAAATTTTTGTCTTGTTCGACGGTAGACAACTGAACCGGTTCAGCTTCGGGATTTTGTTGGGACAGTTGTGTATGGACCTCCTGTATCCGAGTCTCGACATCGTTGTAGATCCTTTCTGCTTCAGGATGCACAAACATCCCATCAGAATGCTGGTGTGTCGTCTTGTAAAGATGAGAAAGAGATGGTGGTGCTCCTTCTTGAGCCGCCTACAAAAAAAATTAAATTAATTAATTTCATGAATTCAAAAAAAAAAATTAGTTAATTATTTTTTAAAATTGAAGAATAAAAGAAGACTTACAATTTGAAGGGCTTTCCCGGCGTGTGGGATCTGTCCGGAAGTATGGGGTATGGGCAAATTGCCCTGAGCGTAACGAGTCATCCTAGACGCGGAGCACTTGAGAGACTTCCGAACAGACTTAGGCAAATTCCAATAAGCCTTTATGCCCTTCCAAACGTCATTGCTGATGTAGAGGGGTTGCGACCTATCCCCTAAAACCCTCCACTTCTCCTTCCAATCGGCAACATTGTTTTGTAAGCGAACCATCGCCTTCTCGTTGAACGCTTCCTTCACCGTCTCATTAACAGCAATAGACCAATTATATTGTTAAGAATTTATGAGACTGATATATGTATAATTAAAAATAATTAAATTTTTAATAATTAAAAATATATTTAAAATTACCATAAAGTGTTAGGAGGTCGATTTGGGTCGATGATGGGAAGACCTTCTCGTCCAGGCATCTGGAGGAGATCTTCCACCGTATATCGAGCATATGGAGCATTCAGTGGCACCATCAAATCCGGATGGAGAGCTGGAGGAGCCGGAGGAGCTTCGGGAGCAGGGGCAGGTGGAGGAGGTGGAGGCTGCTGTGGTGCAGACTGCTGTGGAGGAGGCTGCTGTGGAGAAGGCTAGTCATACTGAGGCTGGTAATCCGCCTCATATTGAGGATAGTATGGTGGAAGCTCATACGCAGGAGGCACATACTCCTGTGTGGATGATCTTCCCTGAGATTGGCTCTCAGGGACATGCTCCTGTGCAAATTCAGTGCCGGAGCTCGAAGCTGATGGGTCCGTCCGATCAAGAAATGTTTCCCCATACGTGGGGTGAATCGCAGTTGCTAGGTTCCTAAGTCTCTTTTTACTGGGAGTCATATCGTCGATCTGTTAAAAAAACATTATACTTAGAAATTAATATAATTTAAATAAGTTATTAAAAATATTCTAAAACTAATTCCAAACTAAATCTAATTCAATCCAAAACTAATTCCAAGCTTAATCTAATTCCTTTCTAAACTAACCACCTAAAAACTATATTAAAAAAAATTACCTTATGGAGAAGCGAGGTCGTTGTTAGAGAGAGAGGAGTGAGCATCAAAATAGCATCCACGCCCCAGGTTTATATAAGGATTTAGGTTTCGTCTTTAGTGGGTCGTAACTTCGCCGTAACTTACGTCTCACTTACGACCACATAAAATTTACGACGAATAAAAAACGACATCTACTTTGCATTTACGACGAATTAAAGACGCCCACATGAAGAATTACGACGAATTAAAGACGACTGTGTTTAGCTTACGACGAATTAAAGATGAAATTGGCACAACCCAAATTAACAACTTGGTTACGACGACCGGTTTTATAGGAAGGCTTTTGCGACCTATCCCCTAAAACCCTCCACTTCTCCTTCCAATCGGCAACATTGTTTTGTAGGCGAACCATCGCCTTCTCGTTGAACGCTTCCTTCATCGTCTCATTAACAGCAATAGACCAATTATATTGTTGCTACAAAAAAGTTTAAATTGAAAATAATTAAATAAATTTCAAAATAAATATACTTAATTAAATATTGAAAAATTTAATTAGAATTAAAATTTTAATTACCGCAAAGCACTTGAACCACATCCTCCGTACGTGGTCCGGTGTAAGAGTCCAATTCGGATGCGCTTCCCGAAAGGTTGCCTTGATGATTCCCGAAACGCTCCGTCCAAGACAATAGTCCGTCTTAAACCTACAAAATTTACAAGAATTTATGAGACTGATATATGTATAATTAAAAATAATTAAATTTTTAATAATTAAAAATATATTTAAAATTACCATAAAGTGTTAGGAGGTCGATTTGGGTCGATGATGGGAAGACCTTCTCGTCCAGGCATCTGGAGGAGATCTTCCACCGTATATCGAGCATATGGAGCATTAAGTGGCACCATCAAATCCGGATGGGGAGCTGGAGGAGCCGGAGGAGCTTCGGGAGGAGGCTGCTGTGGAGGAGGCTGCTGTGGAGAAGGCTAGTCATACTGAGGCTGGTAATCCGCCTCATATTGAGGATAGTATGGTGGAAGCTCATACGCAGGAGGCGCATACTGAGCAGGAGGCACATACTCCTGTGCGGATGATCTTCCCTGAGATTGGCTCTTAGGGACATGCTCCAGTGCAAATTCAGTGCCGGAGCTCGAAGCTGATGGGTCCGTCCGATCAAGAAATGTTTCCCCATACGTGGGGTGAGTCGCAGTTGCTAGGTTCCAAAGTCTCTTTCTACCGGGAGCCATATCGTCGATCTGTTAAAAAAAATATTATACTTAGAAATTAATATAATTTAAATAAGTTATTAAAAATATTCTAAAACTAATTCTAAACTAAATCTAATTCAGTCCTAAACTAATTCCAAGCTTAATCTAATTCCTTTCTAAACTAACCACCTAAAAACTATATTAAAAAAAATTACCTTATGGAGAAGCGAGGTCGTTGTTAGAGAGAGAGGAGTGAGCATCGAAATAGCATCCACGCCCCGGGTTTATATAAGGATTTAGGTTTCGTCTTTAGTGGGTCGTAACTTCGCCGTAATTTACGTCTCACTTACGACCACAGAAAATTTACGACGAATTAAAAACGACATGTACTTTGCATTTACGACGAATTAAAGACGCCCACATGAAGAAATACGACGAAATAAAGACGACTGTGTTTAGCTTACGATGAATTAAAGATGAAATTGGCAAAACCCAAATTAACAACTTGGTTACGACGACCGGTTTTATAGGAAGACTTTAAGGACCCCCCCCCCCCAATTTTTTTATATTAGTTTCTTGGGAGGAATCCTCAGGCGTTTGAAAAATCTCTCGAAGAGATTTAGAATCTGTTTTAAGAATGGAAGATTGAACTTGTACATTTTGAAATGAGGTAGTGAAGTCCATATTTATAAGCTTGAATCTAAGCATTCGTCCTAATGTCCAAGTAAATTTACGACGACATAGATACGAATATATTGTGCTAGTGTCTAAGTCATCGTAAAATCACTACCAAGTTACAACGAATGGTAATATCTCGTAAAATCATTAGTCGTGACTTCGTTGTAAAATAGGCTGTGTCTTTAATTCGTCATTATTTACTTCGTGTCTACGATGACTTTATTGTTTACGACGAAATAGAGACGCCACTTGGTAATACCCTAAAACCGAAACTCCAAATCCCAAACATCATAAGTTATACTCAAAACCCCCAAACAACAAAAGGTCATAACTTATCCAAACGTTTTTTTTTTACATTAAGTTCATACTTTAACAAAATAATGAAAACGACAAACAACAAATTAAAATTTCATAAATTCAAGTTACAATAAGTTCATACTTAAACAAGATAATGAAAACCACAAACAACAAAGTTACATAACTTAAAGTTCACTCGTCATCAGAACCATCATCCGGATCATCACTTTCTTCAAATTCATCTTCGATGGCTTCATCCGCTACTTCGTAGGGCAGATCTTCATATCCCGGGTTTTGCGGATCAACAAGTAAGATTTCATTTGTAGCTTGTTCTGCTATGTCCACTTCATTTACGGCATCTTCTTGTAAAGGTGGTTGTTCATCACTCAATACTCGGCCCCGAGGTGTAACTTTTATAGCGGCTAACCAAGATATTCCAGATTGTCTGATCCTCGGATATGGAATAAAACATACTTGATCTGCTTGAGATGCCAAAACATAGGGTTCAAATTTGTTGTACCTCCGTGTAGCATTGATATCCACAACTCCAAACTTGATATACCGAACACCTCTATTCTCGGTGGGGTCGAACCAATCACATTTGAAGAGGACACATTTCATCTTCACTAAACCAGGGAATCCACTTCGATGATCTCTTGTAAGATCCCATAGAAATATGTTTCACCTTTTACACATATTCCATAGATAACTGTTGCTCGATGACTTTCATACTCGTAGGTGTGAAAAGTGTAACCTCGTGTGAAGTACATAGGTGATGTGGTGACCTTAGCGATGAGACCTTGTATCAATTCATGAACCCACAGACTGTAATGTGGATCATCATAATCAACTTGTAATTTATATCATTAATATGTCATAATATAACTAACATATTAACTTATTAATTATATTTATAATTAATGTGATTTATACAGGCATTTTTAAACACTTTACAAAGTGTTGGTCTTTTCGTTTATTGAGATCATTAGTTGATATTCCGGGTATAGCTTCTTTAACTTGAGCCACAAAATCGCTGTTTTAACAATTGATCAATAGTATAATATTACAATAAGTATATATATAGAGTGAAAACAATTTTAATTTGTACCTTTCGAATAACTGCATCTCCTCGCAGTTAAGTAGTAGATATGTGTGGGCACTGTGAGCGTCTTCTGTACTCGACCACCAAACTTCTTTTAGTTTCCCACCTATACGTCCAATCTGACAGAATATGTCTGGAACATCTTCAACAATATATTTCGGCATAACATCACCATCATCATTTCTGGTTGGAGCTCTTTTTCGTGTACGGACTTGTGACCCAAAGTAGTATGAGGTGAAGTGAGATGTTTCCTCATTCAAACTCCCAGCAACAATTGAACCTTCCACCCTTGCAAGATTTTTTGCTTTTTCTTTCAAATGTTTCATGAATCGCTCGTAAGGATACATCAATCCATTATGCACAGGTCAACGAAGCAATGCCTCATACGGGAGGTGGACAACTAGATGTTCCATGACGTCAAAAAATTATGGAGGAAAATTTTTCTCCATATTGCACATTAAGATCGGGATATTCTCATCAAGTTGTCTGATGACATCTTCAGTTAAGGTACGTGAGCTTAGATCTCTATAAAATAAATCTCCAATACCTGCAAATAACATGTGCAACCATAATTAATAAGATAAATTATGTATTTATGTTTTCTACATTAATTAAGACTAGATTTGAACCCGCGCAACCGCGCGGATGTTAATTTTCTTTTTATTTACATAATATATAGATTTTACTTCAAGAATGGTATTTTTATTATAATTTTCAAGATACGTTTTCCCATCAAATCAATTATATAAAAATGTAACATGTTTATGTATCTTTGTTTCTATATTGTTGAATAAGTGTTTCATTTTTATAAATATTTAAAATATGTAGTTTGGTAAAATAGAAAATAATTTTCATTACTAAAAACATGGTAACTGAGTTCAAAATTATAAAGTTAACAAAAATTTAACTTATATCTTCTTTGACTATAATTAAAAATTAATTGATTAAACAATTAGTATTTTTTTATTTTTAAAAGTGAACTATCTAATACCAAACAAATAACATTGACATATATTTAAATAAATTACATACAATGTATACTATTAAACATATATTAAAAGTCTAGATTTAATCTAAAGATTAAAAATAAAATGTATTTGCAAAAAAGTTAAATCATAGATATTTTAAATATAGTATATATTATTTCGTATTAATAGATTTTACCATTTAATGTGACAATTTTTAAATCAAAGTAATATACTTAGCCCAAAGAAACTATGCATTCTAAATTATCTTTAACCAAATATATGAAAATTGTAAGCCCAAATAAATAACCTAACTGATTTGTAGGAGTTGGTTTAACATTTAAACGAATTAAGGATTAAAAATGGTGACATTTCTTAAATAATAAATAAATGAGTTGTGATTTCTAGTTATGGTCCATTTTTTTAAATATCACACATAAATGAGAAGTCATGACTTCACTTTTAATATATAAGAAGTAACGCGTTTGTTACCTGCAAGTGCTTCGTGAACATTTTTTTGGAAGCAACTCCGCAGATGCAAATGGTAGAAGTCGTTGCATAAACACATGACAGTCATGACTCTTCATCCCTAAAAATTTCTGCCCATGTTCAACACATCTTGATAGATTTGATACGTATCCATCTGAAAACTTCACATCTGCGGTCACCCAATTGAACAACACCGCTTTTGCTTCTGTTGACAATCTGAAAATGGGAACCGGAATTTTCCCATCGTCTTTAATATGCAGTTCACTCCTAGAACATAATGCATGCAAATCCAACCTTGAGTTCTTGTTACCTTTTGTCTTCCCGGGGACGTTCAATAATGTATTGATGATGTTGTCAAAAAAGTTCTTCTCTATATGCAGCACATCAAGATTGTGTCGTAGAAGCAGATCTTTCCAGTATGGAAGTTCCCAAAATATACTCTTTTTGTGCCAATTATGATGTGTCAACCATATTTGCAGTAGTATGCCAATTACCTCCTTTGCTGACTGTTTCTGTTGCACCATAGTAATCAATATCTTTCTCGATTTCCTCTCCAGATAAATAAGGTGGTGCAGTATCCCGTACAACCACTTTTGACTTGAACAATGTCTTGTTTCGTCGGCACGAATGGTTAATGGGAAGAAATCTACGAATACAATCAAACCAAGACGTCTTCCTACCATGCTTCAGCTGAAATGCACATGTGCTTCCCATACAATAAGGACAAGCTAGTCTCTCATGCGTAGTCCAACCTGATAACATCCCATATGCAGGAAAGTCACTGATTGTCCATAGAAGAACTACTCACATTGTAAAATTTGTTTTCGTTGAACAATCATATGTTTGCGCCCCAGTTGACCACAATTCCTTCAATTCTTCTATCAGAGGTTGTAAGAAAACATTGAGAGACCGCTTCAGATGCTTAGGCCCAGGTATCAATATACTCATGAAATTCTCTTTCCATACACATCTCTGGTGGAAGGTTGTATGGCGTCAGGATGACTGGCCAAAGCGATTATTGTCTTCCAAACATTCCAAAAGGACTAAATCCATATGTGCGTAATCCAAGATAAACATTGCTAATGTTTCTTGCAAAATCTTTGTGAATTGAATTCAAGTGTTTCCACGCTTTTGCATCTGACGGGTGATTGATCTCGCCTTCCTTATGAGTATGTTCGGCATGCCATCTCATCGCTGATGCAGTCTTTTCAGATTGATATAATCTCTTCACTCTATCCGTAATAGGTAAGTACCACATCCGCTGGTACGGTACCCTATTCCCCCCCCCCACGCCCTTCTGGTGTATATCGGCTTCTTGCAAAATTTACACTCCAACAATTCTGCATCTTTCCTCCATTAGATCATACAGTTGTCTATACAGACATCTATCACCTCCGAAGGTAAGCCAAGACTATGAACCAGTTTCTCAATCTCATAATAAGATTCAGCACACAAATTATCTTCTGGCAAATACTCTTTAAACAACTCAGCCCACGCATCCATACAAATTTCAGGTAAGTTATGATCAGTTTTGATATTCATCATCCTAGCTATCAATGATAACTTAGAAAGACTTTCTCTCCAATCTTCGTAAATTGGCTGATTAGCTGCAGCTAGCATTTCATAAAATCTTTTTGCCTCCAAGTTAGGCCCTTCTACATTTTCTACTTCCTCTATTATTGATGTAGTTTCACGAAATTCATCTGTAACCATATAATGCATCCTATCATGATCTACCATCTGATCCTCCAGAGGGATTTCAGAATGCAAATGACTCGGTTCATCTCTATTACCAAAATTTTAAATCTGATTACTACTACTAGCTTTATTCCTACTATCACCCTCTCCATGGTGAAACCAGATGTAGTAATGTGGAGTAAATCCTCTATTTACTATATGTTTCCAAACTGTTTCACTTTGAACAAACTTGGTATTCTTGCATTTACGGCAAGGACATAACATTTTACCCGTTTCTTGCGTGAGAGATGTATTTCCGGCCTGGTACATGAATGTCTCTGCTCCGTTGAGAAATTTGCTTGTCACTCTTCCCGCATAATCTTTGTGTGCATTCATCCAACTCCGAAGCTCATAGATATCTCGAGACATTTTTAACTTTTTTTTTGTGCATTTGAGAATGAGAGAAGAGATCATATTTATAAGAAAATTTCGATTTTGGTAGGTGGGAATGTTACGACCAATTTATGTCACCATAAACTTTACTACTAATTTACAACTTTATTCCTCGTAATAAGGTCGTTAATTAGATGGAAAATATTAGATGTAAAATGAACGTAATTTACCGACGAAACCAAAGGTTGTTGTAATCTAGTCGTATAATTATGACTAATTTACGACAAAGACTTTTCGTAGCAATTCTACGACTAGGTCGTCGTTAATTTACAACAAAAAGTTTTGGTAGCAAATTAACGTCTACTTTACAATGACATCATATTTCATCATAACGTCAACGTAAACATGATGTTACATTACGACGACACTATTGTAGTCGTAATTCATGGTGGTTATGACCATGTTTTCTTGTAGTGAGCAGACCGACAATGTGTACGAAGAAAGTTATGTAATCCAGCACAAGTTAATACAAGTTATGCGTACTTTAAAAGGAAATGTTGGTGCAGATTTAATCCAACACAAGCTAATACTATTAATCTTTCAATCGGTTTCAGATATTTTAAATTTATAAGATTCAAATATACAGTTTTCGTCTTTTATTCTTTTTCAATTTTTGGTGTTTTATATTGGATAATTTCCTAAATAGCAACAAAATAAGTTTTCATCCCCAAATTAGCATTTGAGGAAAAATCATTAAAATAACAACATTCCTTAAAGAGTAAAAACAATTATATTCTTAGTTATTATTTATTTAATTAAATAATTATTAAAATATTAAAATAAAAATGAAAAACTGGATTTGTTAACTGTTTACTCTGGTTTGTTCGTGTTGCTTCGATGAATGACTGTGTGTCTCTTTCATGTATGGTCTTCTGCTGGATTGTAGTTTTAATATGTTTTTTTACAAAAAATCTTTTAGTTTTTTGATGGTATGCTCTAAATGAGTTAAGTGTGTTCTCCAAATATTTGTTTAGCTCAAATGCTTAAGCATCAACCTCCATCTAAGTCAAATTCGGTTTGTATGTCTCCTTGTGTTTTCTCATCTCTATGAGTCCTGACTCCATATATTTAGTTGATGATGATTTGATGTCTTCATCAACAACTAATACAATTTAAATGTTTTAACATAGATCCTATCTTCAGTTTGATAAAGATCCATTGGTATTGGTATATACAGGTTCTGGCTTTGACCAACAAAAAATACAGGTGCTGGCTTAGTGATCATTGCTTAGCGCATACCATACAATCCCTTTAAGATTACATTAGTCGTGCGTAGGATTCAGTTATTTTAATCTGGATAAATTTTCACGGTTTTTTGTGGGCCAACCAAAAGGAAGAAATATTAGGATTAGGATCACCTGGACTATATTTGAGAAGTGATTTTGTCACATGTCATCTCTACAATCAATTTAACAAAACAAATATGACATGACTACTGAAATTGATGACATGGCTT
>NC_027748.1:20654150-20654566 GCF_000695525.1 Brassica oleracea var. oleracea
ATTTAATATTGATATTTCTTTTTGGTAAACTTTTTTAAAATATGGTAATAGCTCATACATCATCAATAAAATAAATATATTCATATATAACATTTCAAATTTTGAAATATTATTACTTTTGTATAATTATACAATTTGTATTACCAAAGCTTTCAAAAATTTCTACAATTTTTTTAAAAATTAAATATCTAATCGTAAGATCATTAGTTTCTTATATATCTAAAAATCCTCTAGACTATATTTAAGAAGTGATTTTGCCACGTGTCATCTCTACAATCAATTTCACAAAACAAATATGACATGACTACTGAAGTTGATGACATGGCTTCCGAAAAAATATGACGTGGATAATGTTATTTAATGTTGATTTATATTTTTGGCAAACTTATTAGAATATGGTAATAATTCATATATTA
>NC_027748.1:20654622-20658039 GCF_000695525.1 Brassica oleracea var. oleracea
AAATAAATATATTCATATATAACATTTCAAATTTTGAAATATTATTACTTTTGTATAATTATACAATTTGTATTACCAAAGCTTTCAAAAATTTCTACAATTTAAAAAAAAATTAAATATCTAATCGTTAGATCATTAGTTTCTTATATATCTAAAATATTATAAATATTTTTTAGGCTAAATGTTTGATAATTATACAATTTTATAATATTTTTATTAGTTTTATACAAATTGATTTAACATATATCAAATCTATATTAAATATTAGTAAGAAAATAGTAAAATCTATAATATTTAATAAATTTTATTTTTAAATATAAGTTAGATTTAAAAAATTTCTTACTGCACATGGTGCAGAAAAACACTAGTATATTTTTAACTAGGAGTATTCCGGCGCTACGCGCCGGGTTCGTATTTAGCGCCGGGTTCGTATTTTACTAATAAGTTGTTAAGGATTTGTTGATCCATTTGGTATGGTTAGTGATAGTACTATATTTTTCTGTTTTGTAGTTGTTCAGGCAAAAGATGAATATCGTAAATTATTTTACATATATAAATGAAGTAAGAATATAATATATATAGGTCATAGTTGCACCAAAGCAAATATAATTTGGATAATAAAATGAGTTTGTATCTTTACATATATCAAATGAAGACTTTATATACTGAATCAACGACACCTCTAATCGACACATACTTCTTAGAGATATATTTCCCAACCGATACATATTCAAGCTGTGCTTCTTTAGTGGTCGAATTTAATTTATTTAAATATAACTTTAACAATACCACTCATAGGCGTTGTGTGGAAGTGGATGCTTGTTTAGGTTGGATTTGCCGGAGCTTGGGCTGCAAGTTATTCTTGTAAAAGGATGTGGGATTAGAGGAGAATGCATGGGAACATAAATAGTAGAGTTTATATGTATATTGAAGATAAATTTCATTCTGGGGTAACATATATGAAGAGACTTTTGAATTCCTACATGGATGGTCTCAAATACTCTTGGAACTATAGCTAGATAAGTTGGTTTCAGTTCTTCAATGTCATTGTGTAACACATTCCAATCCTACGCAAAACACATCAGCACACACACACATATCCAACCCAACAGTATTTAGATGATATTAGAAGTAGAAACATACGATCAACATATACGTAATTTTAACAACTTTGACAGGGCATCTAAGACGATGGCAAAGCTCACTTGAAAAACTTAAGACATTCCCCATCAGCACTGAAGAACAAAGAGGTGCTTGACCATTGTTTTTAGCTATCTTAGGTAAATGAGAATTACCATCACATGCATGTATAGCGGCCGTATGCAATGCAGTTGCACACAACAAATCTGTTTTCATGGCCAGTTCCAAAAATGTCCAAGATATTTTCAATGTGTCTGCAAGCACATTCAAGGTCTGTGTCAAAAATAGTTGTACAATAAAACAAAGTTCTTGAGTTTCCATTGGTTACATCTGAAAGTTCATTTACCGAGATGGCTTTTTAACTGCAACGTGGAAGGGATCCAAACCGCTCTTAGCTGCAAATGATGTGTTTTCAAGGTCCATATGCTTCAACATCTCTGAAATAACTTATAAATGCACATTTTCTGCTGCAGCATAGAGAGGAGGCTGTCCTTCAATATTATGCGAATCCTTTGGATCAGGCATTATGTTCTCATTCGCAGATGTAGGCATCGCTAACCTCTTCAGATGTTCTTTTGGAGTAGAACATTCTGAACTGCAACCAAAATAAGCATTCTGGGAATCAAGTTCAAACAAACTAAGTATTCTGGGAATAAAATAAATATTAGGAATCAGTATTTCAAATAACTGACTAAAACCATTTATGTGGTCTGTAGCACCCCGGCGAAGTACGAGGTATTCAGCGGTCTGCTCCAAATTCTACACAACCGCTTCCGGCGACAGTCATGCAACCTCTTCATACATATTGCACCAGCCAAGGAAAAATAAACAGAAAACGAAGTCTCAGGAAGAGATTTAAAAAACCAAACTTACTTTATAAATAAATTAAAACTCAACGAAAGTCCAACCTGAGAAAACCTTTCTCTGAAGCTATTCATGTGATATTATTACATCGACGATTACGTTAGGAATATGACTTGACAATGGGAGCTATCCTTGTGAATATGCTTAGAATCGGATCTCGCTCTTTATTCTCCGGACAATCTCTCATTGTAACCACCTCGTGATGCATTTGTCCACGAATACTCTCTGACACAGAAATAAATTAAATAAAAAATCATCAGATAAGCTTCAATTATTGAAGAACGAGGACGTCTAAGCAGCCAATACCTGAGAATTTTCGTCTCTGTTTTGTAACTCCATTAGAAGAAGGCATGGTGGTTGATGATCTTCGAGCTTCCCTGGTTCAACAATCAATATGCATGAAAATCACCTCTTTTTTTTTCTTGGCATGTGTGGTTTTGTCAGAAACAAAGATGAGTTATTGTCACCTGAATTCTAGCTTCCCAACTTCGAGCAATTGTGCTACTTCTCACCGAATATGTTTAATCTGAAGCTATTTTTGAGTATCCTTGGGCTTGAATTCACCATTTGCATAGTTGTTTTGCTGCATACATCAAATCAAGAAATCAATTCTCAGTAAAATAAGAACTCAAAATCAGAAACAGCGAATGAAATAATATAATTTAAAATACTCAGTCTTTCCTATTTAATCAGAAACAACATAATTGATATCTTGCATATTTACATTGTTTTATCCATGTATTCATGTGCATTTTCATCATATAGATTAGGATTTAGCCATGTCTAGGTTACATTTTGCATACATATATCTCTATTAGGTATTGGAGTACCACATGGAGTTTCTGGAGACATTTGGGTGCATTTGGAGCTCAAAGGAGGTGTTTAGAGTGATCTTTGGACGAGCACTGCCTGGAGCGACTTCCCGGAGCGACTTCCCGGAGCGACTACATGAAGTCGCTGTGCACCACATCCCGGAGCGACTTTCCCAGAGTGACACACCAAGGTCGCTTGCGTCCTCTCGTCCGGAGACACCAAAATCGAGCATCCTAGAGCGACCTCTCAGAGCGACCTACCAAGGTCGCTCCCAGCCAGAGCGACCAGCCCAGAGCGACTATCTCAAGTCGCTCCAGCCAGAGCGACCAGCCAGAGCGACCAGCTCAAGTCGCTCGCGTTTTGAAGGGGCGAGACACGAAGAAACGCGTCGGGAGCGACCTCCTAGAGCGGCTATGCTAGGTCGCTCCGCGTGTTTTGCTTGGACGATTTTTATGTTATTTCAGAGGCCTTTTGGTCATTTGTTTTGTTGTTTTACATGGCCTAAACCTAAGTTAAGTACTTTCGAAAGCCAGGCGAGGCAAAGAAGCTTTTTTTCAAAAAGAACAACTAGTAAAACTTCTTTTGATTCAGATTTCATTG
>NC_027748.1:20659428-20660741 GCF_000695525.1 Brassica oleracea var. oleracea
TCAAGAATTTAGAGAATCAGTTTGCTTCCATGAACACTCACCAGAATCGCCAGCAAGGATCTCTACCTAGAAAATCTGACCAAAACCCCAAGGAGGCCAAAGCTATCACCCTTAGGAGTGATAAGCAGTTACCTCCTACAACCCTCACCAGGGATGCTGAGAAACTAGGTGAGGAGGTGGTCATCAACTTAGATGATGATGTGGTAATTGTTGATGAGAAGACCAATGATGAGATTTTGGAGAAGATTATGGAAGCTAAAGGTAAAAGAAAGGTTGGAGAAGAGAAGAAAACAATACAAGATGGTGAAGCTGCTGTTCCAGCAAGTGAGCCTTCTACTGTTCCTCCTCCCTATGAACCCAAACTTCTATTCCCTGGTAGATTCCAGAAGCAGCTGCTAGAGAAGTACAAGGCTCTGTTTGAGAAGCAAATGAGTGAAGCTCAGGTTGCAATGCCCATCATCGATGCTTTCATGTTGATTCCTCAATACAACAGGTTCCTGAAAGATGTTGTAGCTGCAAAGAAAAAGGAGATGGAAGGCATGATGATTCTTACCCATGAGTGTTGTGCCATCATTCAGAGGCTTGATGTTCCATAGAAGTTAGAGGATCCAGGATGCTTCACACTACCTTGTGCTCTTGGACCTATGGTATTTGAGAAATGTCTATGCGATTTGGGAGCTAGTGTCAGCGTCAGCGTGATGCCTTTGTCTGTTGCAAAGAAGCTTGGATTCACTCAGTACAAGAAGTGTAGACTCTCTCTGGTGTTAGCTGATCGTTCAGTGAAGTACCCTTTGGGCATCTTAGAGGAACTCCCTGTGAAGATTGGAAGGTATGAAATACCTACAGATTTTGTGGTGCTTGAGATGAGTGAGGAGCCTCAAGACCCATTGATTCTAAGAAGGCCATTCTTAGCTACAACAGGAGCTATTATTAATGTGAAGGAAGGCACGATTGATCTCTGTTTGGGTAAAGAGAACATCTTCCACTTCGCAATCAAGGGGAAAATGAGAAAACCAACTGTGTTCGGGCAAGCCTTCTACATTGAAGAGATGGGCACTCCTGCTGATGAGCACCTTGAAGAGTTACCACCTGGGGACGATGAGGAGGGAGCATCTCCCTCTACTCTTTCCCCATAGAAGGTAACCCACTACTTTCCCTTGTATATACCAGTTCATATTTTGCGTTTTAGTTGTCTTTTGGGTATCTCTCTCCCACTCACACAGAGACTGTGTGATTTAAGTGTGGGGGAGGTACCAAGTATTTGATCACGTTTTCTTTGATGATTTTGAGTCTCATGCATTGCATTATACATA
>NC_027748.1:20660788-20661493 GCF_000695525.1 Brassica oleracea var. oleracea
TCTAGAGCATATAGGTTGCATTTACTTGCATTGGGAGCAATGATTTGAAATGCCTTGTAAAGAACATTATTTTGCACCTGAGTAGCTTATGCACCTCTCAAAAAGACTTGTATGCTTCAAGCCTTGAAAACTCTTCCTAAAACTTGTTGATTGCTGAAACTCTGTCTTTGAAGCCAACTACAACCTTATTTGAACTGAACGAACTTAATGCATCTTGCTCATGGTCCCTTGTGTACTGAATCATGGATATAGACACTTGAGTTTTCACATCCTTTATGCCAATCTTTTTGATAACCTCTAGTGGTAGACCTCTCCCCAAAATCCCTTCCTCCTTTTAAGCCTTCATCGATTGATGAGTGAGGCCTTTTTTCGGAAAGTCTTACATGCACATAATGTTGAGAGTATCGGGAACGACAATGCTTGATCTTCATTCTTGCTAGATTAGACACATTATTTTCTAGCCATATGATGGGGGTGAGTGTTGTAAAGTTTGATTTGGGAGTATGAGAAAGTTGAAGGAAAAGAGTGAACTCTTGTGCTTAATTGACTAGTCTTTATGGGATAAGTAGAGAAACTTCTAGCTCAATTTGTGAAAAGTCTTGGTCCCCAAACAAAAAAAGAAAAAAAAAAGAAAGGGGGCTAGCAAAACTAGTATGAGCTAAGAGGTGTTCAAAAAGTGTAAGAAATCCCTTGTAAAAAAAAAAA
>NC_027748.1:20662903-20671469 GCF_000695525.1 Brassica oleracea var. oleracea
TTTTCCCTTAGTCAAGAAAGTATCATTCTGTAATTGCTTTCTAGTATTAGTAGTAGTTTAAAACTCATCTAAATCATTGGTTGCACTTAGATTAAGTGAGTATTTGCATTCTCGGTGCTTTGATATCCCTCAGAACTGGTTCAAAAATCACTATACTACAACATTTGTCTTAGGAGCCTTGAAAACTCCTAACATCAATAATCTGAAGAAGGGAAATCGGAAAAGATACGCTGAAAAAAAATTAGTTAGGTTTAAGTCTTTGGGAATCACCTTTTGTATGGAACACCGTACAGATGTCAAATTGGCGAGAAGAGTAAACGACTTCGCCAGTGATGGATTTGCTGCTTGACAGAGAAGATTTCGTTTGGGTATGACTATTCATCCCAAGCAACAACGACGTTTATATATGAAGCTTCAGTCGGTTACAGAGGATGATATAGCCAATTTAATTTGAAAGAGTGGGAGGAATGGTTCAGACGACGTAAATGCAGTGATTAATGTTTCCGACTGAAGATAACTTAGGGCGTTACCACCGGAGATGGTGAGAAGTGAAGAGTCACGGCACACTCTCGAGTTTCACATACCAACCCATGATATTGAAGAGGTACATCGAAATCTTATGTGGGAGTTGTGGACTAATGAAGGGAAAACCAAAATTAAATGACAGATTTAACAATTTGCGAGACGTTACGGTTAGCAAAGGGCATCATGTTTAGTCTGTGTGGTTTCGTCGGCTAAGAATCAGCCGCAAGAAGAAGAAGGAAGAAGAACCCTAAAAAAGTCGAGTAAGCAGCTCTTCGGAACGTAAAAAATTAAAAAAAAAAGAAACGCATGAAAACACAGATACCACAGCGAGTCGACACGTATCGCGAAAAGCACATATTTCCTTGATGTCATGGAAGCACGTGGAGAGAGCATAACCCAACTTTATTATTATAGATAGATGATCCACACTTACGGTACTTTGAAATCATAACCATACATGAGTACATGACATACAAAAATAAAAAGTATTTCGAAGAGGGGATGAATGTAGACAACAAGTCTCCACATTCAAAAGATAATAATTTTGTATTTTAGTTAATTAAAATCTTCTCCTCTTGACCTTTGACTGTTCAATAATTCATAAATTTTATTTTAATACTAAATGAAGAGAAAAGTAAGTTTGTTGAACGAAAAGAAAAAAAAATGGTAGGTTAGGTTTGGTGAAATCTATCTCTGTCCAATCCTTGATCCGAAGATTTTATCTTATTTATCTTTCCGTATTCTATTATACAATAACGACACCAAATATGATCTCATTTCGTTGGTAAACCAAAATCAAAATGATATAAAATAAAAATAAATCTTCGTATTCACACTGCAGTTGGTCTCGAGTAGTAAAAAGGTTCACTCTCCATGTCGGTCATGTAATATTTTTCTTCTTCTAAAAATACTTGTTTTACTATTTCCAATGAAAAGGCAAGACTAGCTCCATGTACGAAGCACGACGATGCGTATATGAGACCCCTTGCAAAGTTAACTGAGGGAACACACATACACCGCACCACACGCCAAAGAGTGGTCTGACATTTATACCGGTGACATTAGTTTAGCTCTAGCTCTACTAAAAAAGAGACAAATTTGCTACATAAACCAAACCGGTTCTGTTATTATGCACTATTAATCATTTATATATTCAAGCCTTTTTGACCAGGCAAGTGACCGAATAGAAGACAGCAGCAAGAAAACAATAAAGCTTTTGGTCACACTGGACCCACCACACATTAGATAAAGTCTTGGACATATTATTGACATGTATCACTAACCTTTTGTGGCGGCTCAGTGTTTATCTCAACCCCACACAATTCCCTGTTTCCTCGAAACTTCATTTATCTTCTTTGCCAAGACAAAACAATTAAACAATCCTTTGTATAAATATCAACCGTGTCTCAACTTCTTGTGTTCACATGAAACTTCTTTTCTTCTGTTCGTTGACTTAAGCTCTCTCTCTCTTCCCCTTCCCCTTCCCCTCCCCCTTCTTCTTCAGTCTTGATGGATGCTATTCTGCAAGTACCCGTTGATGGGTTCAGATTCGACAACGGTTCTGGATCTTGCTGCAAACCAAGGAACAATCTTGACTCCGGAACCAGCCGCTTCACCTGTTTCAAAGAATCTGAATCTCAGAACCTTTCTTCTCCGACCGAATCTACAGAATCTCATAACCCTTCTCCAACCGAATCTACGGTATGTTCAACCAACCATCCTGTTTTGAAGTACATCAATGACATGTTGATGGAGGAAGATATTGAAGAACAGTCTTGTATGTTGGAAGACAGTTTGGCTCTACAAGCCGCAGAGAGATCTTTCTTTGAAGTGCTTCAGGAGGATCAAAATCCTCTTCAAGACGACTCTTCTCTTGAAAACTTCAGCCCATTACATCAACCGACCTCAGGTTTCACGGGATCGCCTGAGATTTCTGAGGAATCAACAAGAAGGTACCGTCTAAGGGATGATGATGGTGATGAAGAAGATGATCTTGAGGGTGGAAGGAAATCAAAGCTCCCAGCAATCTCTGTGGTGGATGAGCTGGCTGAAAAGTTGGAGGAAGTGTTGTTGGTGTGTCAAAAGAATGATCATGGAGAAGCAACACCGAACAAAACCGGACGAGCAAAGGGATCACTAAACCGATCCAAGCCTCAGAAGTCAGATCAGCCAGTGGATATGAGGAATCTCCTGATGCAATGCGCGCAAGCAATGGCTAGCTTTGACCAGAGCAGAGCTTTCGAGAAACTGAAGGAGATAAGGGAACACTCTTCTAGCCACGGCGACGCAACTCAGAGGCTTGGTTACCACTTCGCAAATGCGCTTGAAGCACGCATCACGGGGACCATGAAGACACCAGCGTTTGATGTTTTGAGCAGAACATCGATGGTTGACATTTTGAAGGCGTACAAGGAGTTTGTTCAGGCTTGCCCTACCCTAGCAATGTGTTACTACACTGCAAACAGAACTATCTTTGAGCTTGCGTCCAAAGCAACCACACTTCACATCGTTGACTTCGGGATCCTCTATGGCTTTCAGTGGCCTTGTCTTATACAAGCCCTTGCAGCACGTCCTGGCGGACCACCAAAGCTCCGTGTGACGGGCATCGAGCTGCCTCAGCCAGGATTCCGCCCATCAGAGAGGGTAGAAGAGACTGGTCGGAGACTGAAGCGGTTCTGTGACAAGTTCAGTGTCCCTTTCGAGTACAACTTCATAGCCAAAGCCTGGGACACCATAACTCTTGATGAGCTGGTGATCAATAGTGGAGAGACGACAGTTGTCAACTGCATCCTCCGACTACAATACACGCCTGATGAAACCGTGTCCCTAAACTCTCCCAGAGACACGGCTCTGAAACTGTGTAGAGATATCAATCCTGACCTCTTTGTGTTTGCAGAGATTAACGGGACGTACAACTCGCCTTTCTTCCTAACAAGGTTTAGAGAAGCTATGTTCCATTGCTCCTCCCTCTTTGACATGTTTGAGAGCAACATATCAGAAGAGAATGATTGCAGGACCTTGGTCGAGCGGGAGCTAATCATAAAGGATGCGATGAGTGTGATCGCCTGTGAAGGGGCTGAGCGGTTCGCGAGGCCAGAGACCTACAAGCAATGGCAAGTTAGGATCCTAAGAGCCGGGTTTAGGCCAGCGAAACTAAACAAACAGATCATGAAGGAAGGGAAGGAGTTAGTAAGAGAACGTTACCACAAAGATTTCGTGATCGACAACGATAACCACTGGATGTTTCAGGGATGGAAAGGAAGAGTCCTCTATGCTCTTTCCTGCTGGAAACCTGCTAAGAAGCAATAAACTATGTCGTAATCATTTTGCATGATTTTGTTTGATAATGTTTTGTAGAAACTGTTGGATTTGGCTCTCTTATATCATGGAATGCGTTTGTTCTTTCTTGCAAGTTCATATTGCTACCAAGAATCCAAAACCAAGCATAAGAAAAAAAGCCTCTTAACTTTGCCATCATTTATCAAACTAATTGCAAATCAGTGTGAATGATGATAATACAGACACTCTTTAACAGATATAGCCAAGCCGGGTCTAATCCCATTCTTTTAAAACATTTAAATAGGGTCTCAATACTTCCACTTTAAAAGTTACACTAGATTCTGATACTTTTTGTTTTCATTTTTTTCTTAGAAATTTAATTTTTATATATATGTTTTTTTGTCATCATATTTATGTTATTCTTTGTAATCATATTTGTGTATAAATTTTAATCAAAAAATATTTTATAAAATAATAGCAACTAAGAAGTTGACCCGACATACTCTATGTTCCCTATAATTATATATCTGTATGTCTGGCTTTTTGTAATCATATTTGTTTATTCAAGATCTTCATCCGCATGTATAATGTTACTTTATAATTTATTTATTTTTCTGTAAATATGTAACATTTTTTTATATGTTAAAAAAAATTTATATGTTTGTGTATAATATTTTTAAAAATTATTAGTATTAAAACGGTCCTAACATATTAAAATATTCTTAAAATGATTAAGTATCTAAACTAGTCCATTTAATCTTTCAGAGTATATATATCAAATATAATTGACAATAAAATAAATCAACCTATTTAATATATATCAACCTGTTTGTATCTATCTAAACCTATTAAAACTTTTGAATTAATTTTACTTATAAAAGGTGTAGGTGTTAGGAATAGAATCGAGGTTAGGTTATAGGGTGAAAAAATTGATGTCAATTATATTGTTGTCAAACATGTTTAATATGATTATTTATATTGATTGTTGTATGAAACCGTAGACTTTGACTCAAAGGAATTAAATGGAAGTTATAAATAAAATTGGATATGGATATATAAAGAGAATAATAACTATATAACCCTTAAATAAAAGAAATATATGTTGGACACAACCTTTTTTCAATTGGACATGTTCCTAATTTAATAGTATTGATATTAATTTATTAAAATATATGATTTTTGACTTGATATAAATCAAAACATATCTTCTCAAAAATATATATAGAAAGGTAAAATATTAAATAAGCTGTAAACAAATATTGTGTAGTATCATGTAGATATGTATAATTTCTTTTAAGTGTGTACAAAATTTTTATCCGTGCTTTACAATCACAGAATTATTTATTTCAAAAGAATAATATAATAGTTTATACATTCTATATCTTTTCTTATTTAAATTATTTTTATTATTTATTTAAATTATTTTATTTATGGATTTCGAATAAATTCGGTGCTACATTGTATATCTTTTCTTTTTAAAATTATATATAATGCAATATTTATACATTGTACATCTTTTCTTATTTAAATTATTTTCATTATTTATTTAAATTATTTTCATATGTGTGCTAAATTAAAATTTTGATAAATTACACTGAATAAAACTTAAATTTTATTCAACATTTAAAAGTTATATGAAAAATAATCATCAAAATTTTAATTTAAGTTTTATTCAGTTTATACATGATCTCAAAGAACCGAGAATCCGGTGATCCGTATATAATTTGGTTCGGAGTTAATGAAAACTCATTAATTAAAAACTTGACAAAATTTGGTAAAACCCCAAGGCTCTCCACTAACCTATGATCCAACACCAGTTGGCCCGGTAAAAACCCAAAACAAATCTGATAAAATATATTTCTAAATTAAATTATTTTTCATTAAAATTTGTGCATGTCTTAATAATATAGAAGCCATGTCATATTATTATTAGATTATGACATTAATTTATTTCCAAAGTTAATGTGGTGATGACACGCAAATAAAAAAGTAAAACTCGCTTAGCAAATAATATCTAGTGAATTGCCCCATATGCTTTATATAGATTTTATTATTAAAATTTTCTTTTAATTACGTATTTTCTTTTATAATTTCCAATTGTAGAAGTTTAATTTTATGTTTTATCGATTTTCCTTTAATATTAAAAATTATGTGATTTCGTGATTAGAAAATTATATGTTGTAACCACAAAAGCATGGTCGAGTGATACACGTGGACTTGGAAAGGTGCTAAACATCTTGGTTTAAAACTTGACATCTCAGATATACCCGATTGTATGGCCAGCCAAAATAGATCTTTAATTTCCATTGCGAGGTCTATTTGGCGTTAGTAAACAAACCCCCCAAAAAATTTTGTCGGTTAGATTTCGGCATGCCGGATACTCGGGATTATAAAAAGAAAATTACGGCTTGAGAAAATTTATTAAGAAAATTACGGCTTGAGTGTTTGTAATTAAAAAGAATGTTTAGTATGGTTTCCTAAGAGGCTTAATTTTGTGGGGCCAAAAGAACACATCAAACTTTCGGTGGAACTAATAGTTTTCTTGTCTGATCTATTATATTAAAATAGAACTCACTACTTTTTTCATATGTGATTTTTTATGCTAGATCATCTCTAAAAAAATTATTAAATGTGTATTTTATTTTCTTAATAATATTTCAGCAATAATTATTACGAACTTAACTCTTATTAATTACAGTAAAATATTCCACATCAAAATTAAAAGATTTTCAGTTTCCTACTTTTACTACGCAAATATTTTAGGGGAAATTGCTAAAAATAACTCAAACCTTGATTTTGAATACAAAAGTGTACCTCAAATTCAATCAAATGCAAAAGTAATCCAAAAGACTAGTGAAATTACAAGAACCTCCTTATGACTAAACAAAAAAACATGTATTAAGTTTACCTTTATAACCCTCCGCGTGAGAAGACTTACAAAGAAGTGTTCGTTCAGTAGATCTTAAAAATAATTTAAATTTTTTATAAAAAATATTTTGATGGGAAAAAAATTGAAATCATGTAATAATAAACATTTCTAAATGACGTAAAATTAGTTTTACAAAAATTGAATTATTTTCAACATAGATGAGTGAAAGTAGATTAACTCATGATAGTCATTGGTTTAGGGTTTGGTAACATATGTTATAATATTGTTGGTATATTTAGGGTTAGATTCTGAAATTTTATCTTTTGTTTTTTTAAAAAAAATTTTTGACCTATATGTGTTTAGTGACTATCTAATAACTTGATTTAAACACTTTCTAAGTATCTTAAAAGTTTATAGGGCCTGGAAGATTCACAGAAGACTTCTGACATATCCCACCTAATTTTTATCAGAATTTAGGGTTCTCGTCTAAATTTTAGAAGAATTTAGGTTTTCCACCTAAATCGAAGTCTTCCAGAAGTCTTCTAGGGGAAGTCTTCTCATGTATTAGATCTTAAAAGTAATTAATAAATTTTTAAAAAAAATATTTTGAAAGAGAAAAAAGCAAAATCATGTATTGATAAACATTTCTAAATGATGGAAATTTATTTTTACTAAAATTAAATTATTTTTAACATAGATGAATGGATCTAGATTGAGTCATGATAATCTTCGGTTTAGGGTTTGGTAACATATGTTATAGTATTGTTGGTATTTTTAGGGTTAGATTTTGAAATATTATCTTCTTTTTTTTAGTTTGACATATATGTGTTTAGTGACTAACTAATTACTTGATTTAAACACTTTCTAAGCTTCTTTTAAGTTTAAGGAAATGTTTTTGCTTAGTTATTTGATTATAGGGTTTGGAAGACTCCTCCGAGAAGACTTTGGTTTAGGGTTTAGTAACATATGTTATAGTATTGTTTGTATATAGGGTTTAATTTTAGAATCTTAACTTTTTTAAGAAAATTTTGACATACATGTGTTTAGTTTTCTGTATATTAAACGCTTTATAAGTTGATTTTAAATTTAATGAATTTTTTTTATCTAGTTAGTTATTTTATTAGGTTATGGTTTGAAAAACTTTTAGAATTTAGGTTTCCCGCCTAAAGCGAAGTATTCCAGAAGTCTTCTCATGTATTTGATTTTAGGGTCTAGAAGACTTCTCTTCTGTATCGAAAATATTTAATCTAATTGAAATTTGGGTGTTTTTCAAAACCAACCCACAATTTCTAGTCAAACCCAAAGCCAACCTCTTTTTTGTCATTACTATTCATCAATAAAATTTTCATACTATCCCTATATTTTTGAATTATTCACAAAATTGCCATTTTTATTTTATTTTTTATTAATTTCGAAATTAACAAAAAACCAAATACACCCTAACTATTTCTTCTTATTTACAAAAATGACATCATCATCAATTTTTTCAACCACCATGAACCACCATTTTTGAGCTCTAAAGCCCAAGAATTCAATTTTCAACCACTTTTTTTTTCTCATTCTAACCCAAAAAACTTCATTTCCTCTCATCTCCTCTACATTTCCATCTAAAAAAATCTCATAACTTTCATTTTTATAATCACAAACTTCATATTTTCGAGTTTCTTCATTAGTGAACAGTCAAAAATGTTTCTTTTTGCTCATATTTGGATTTTGGACGGTTGAAAAGGTTGGAAACGAGCTTTACATAGGAAAAATGTAACTATTTACATGGTTTTCGTTCTTTTTCAGATCTGTGTCGCGACGATAGACTGTTTTGTATGTCTACGCCTCCGTGGAGACTTACATGCAGTCTATTTGTCAACGCACGGGTTAGTTTTGCAATTGACTAAA
>NC_027748.1:20671590-20671957 GCF_000695525.1 Brassica oleracea var. oleracea
TTTTGACTTTTCAAAATAGACTTCAACGGAAGTATACAAAATGTAGACTGCCAACAAAGTCTATAAAAGGTTAGTTCTGCATTTGACCAAAACTTTGACTTCGTTGAATATGTTAGTTTTGTGTTTGACCAAAAAGTTGAAAAAGCAATCAAAATTTTATTAAATTGTAGACTTCATATGCAGTCTTCTTATCTTAGAAAAAAAAATGTAGACTGCATATAAAGTCTACTTTTTTTATCTTGGTCAAATGCAAAACCAACCTGTCGGATTTGAGAGTAGACTTCACAAGAACTCTACACACCCGTAGACGTTCATTTCAATCTACTGATTGGAAGTCAAACTTGGTCAATTGCAAAACTAACCTCTT
>NC_027748.1:20673443-20734957 GCF_000695525.1 Brassica oleracea var. oleracea
TTTTTTTTTTTTTTTTTTTTTTTTTTGACAGCAAGAAATTTACAGACTCATGTTGACTCTGTAAACCATATTGGTAACTCCGCATCCATGTGAACGACAAAGGACAGTTGCTTGCGTGCACTACGTGCTAAGCTATCCGCCCGAAGGTTCGCCGTCCGAGGTACATGGACGATGTCTGAGTTGAGGAAGTTTCCTTTGAGGAGTTTGATATCTTCCAAGTAGCTTCCAAATGCTGGCCATTCTTCTGGTTCCGAAACCATCTTCACCAATTGAGAACAATCCGTTGCAAACGTAACCTGGACCTGTCTTAAATTCCTCATACATTTCATTGCCCAAATCAAAGCCTCTATCTCCGAATGCAGGGGAGAGAGGCATGCCCTTACATTCCTTGCCCCCAGTAGACCCTCGAACCCCGGTAAAGTACTATGCCAGCCTTGCCCTGACATTAATTCTTTATCCTTCCATGATCCATCAATAAAACACCATCGACCTGATGTCTCTAAAGGAGGAATGGTTTGTACCGAAAGCCCCCTCCTTGGTTCATTTCTCACTTGTGCGTCTGCCCAGAGTGATGATTCCACTTCAGCCAATTTAAGAGTATCCCGCGGATCAATATCCAAATTACTATAAACTTTGTTATTTCGGGCTTTCCATATATACCATAAAATCCATGCAAAATGGTGGTCATCCATTTGCGGTTGTACTCTCCAAAAAAGATGATCCATATTAACAAATAAAGAGCTGATAGGGAAGATATTATGCGGTGAAGGAATCTTGGATAGTGCCCACACTTGACGTGCAGGAGGACATTCAAAAAATACATGATTTATTGATTCTTCCGGATCTCCACAACGAGCACAACATATATCTCCTCTGATCCCTCGTGCCTTTAAATTTTTCATCACCGATATACATCCTGATACCATTTGCCACAAGAAATGCCGTATCTTTGGTGGACACCGCACTTTCCAGCAGAAAGCTTTAAGTATATCCACTGTGGGGCCATTAAAAACAGGAGGTTTTAACCTATCAGGGTAAATACGTTCAACCTGATAACCTGATTGGACCGAATATTTTCCATTATTAGTAAAATGCCATCCATCCTTATCCTCCATCTGAATCCTACTTAAAGGGATACTTTCAATAATTCTTACATCCTTCGGATCCACTAGAGCCCTGATTGCCTGTATATTCCATGAACGAGATTCCTGATTGATGAGGGAATCCACTGTGAGTTCCGGATAAAAGTTGTGAAATTTTTTATTTGCTGGTCTCGGGCGAGTGGCTGGGATCCAAGGATCATTCCATACAGAGATAGATGATCCTGTTCCCACCCTTTTAATTAGTCCTTTACAAACCAGAGATCTAGCAGAAGTAATACTCTTCCAGCCATATGACGGGGAGTAAGATCGGATCGGTTCCAGGGGTGAAGCATTCCTGTAATACCGTCCTTTGAAAACTCTTGAAAAAAGAGTATTTGGTTTCTCAATTAGCCTCCATAGTTGCTTACCAAGCATTGCTGTATTAAAATCCATAAGATCCTTAAAGCCCAAACCACCATTATCTTTGGTTTCACACACTTTATCCCATGATTTCCAATGCATACCTCTTGCACTACCCCCTGGACTCCACCAAAATTGTGCTACAGCACCCGTCAGCTTCTTAACTGTAGCTTTTGGTAACCTATACACAGACATCACATGGTTTGGTAAGGCCGTAATCACCGATTTAATAATCACCTCCTTTCCACCTTTTGTAAAAAAACGAAAGGTCCATCCATTAACCCTTTTATTCAACCGCTCTTGAACAAATCCAAACACTTGTACCTTAGAGCCACCCAGACTTTCCGGCAAGCCTAAATAAGATCCCATTCCCCCTAGATTTTGGATTCCCAAAATATCTCTCAACTCTTGCCGAGTAGCTTCCTCAATCTTGTGTCCAAATTGAATTGACGATTTCTGGAAATTAATCTGTTGCCCTGAAGCAGTCTCATAATCCTTTAGAATCCTAAGAATAGTTTGACACTCTTCCTTGTTTGCCTTACAGAAAAACAAACTGTCATCTGCAAATAGTAGATGAGAGATTGCAGGACAAGCCCTTGCCACTTTCATCCCGGTTAAAAGTTTGACCCTTTCCGCCTTTTTAATATTCGAAATCAGAGCCTCCGTGCACATAATAAACAAATAAGGAGATAAAGGATCTCCTTGCCGTAGTCCTCTCTGAGGAATTATATGTCCCCGAGGCTGTCCATTTAGAAGAACTCTATACTGGACTGAGGAAACACACTCTCGCATCAATTTGATCCAGTGAGAATCAAAACCCATTTTATGCAGGAGAGCCTCAATAAAATTCCACTCTATCCGGTCATATGCCTTACTCATATCGGTTTTTATAGCCATAAACTTATTCTGACAAGACTTATTAGCTCGTAGGCCATGAAACATTTCCTGCGCAATAAGAATATTATCCGAGATTAACCTTCCTGCCACAAAAGCCGATTGTGTTTCCGAAATTAAACCGGGAAGGCATCTTTTTAATCGTTGGCACAAAACCTTCGAAATTATTTTGTACCCAACATTACAAAGACTTATCGGCCTTAATTCCGTCATCCTTGTAGGTCGCTCCACCTTTGGAATCATACAAATATTAGTTAAATTTAGCCTTGGATCCAGATTTCCTGTGACCAAAAAATTATTCACCAACTCCACCACATCTGTTTTAATTACATGCCAAGAATGTTGATAAAAAAGAGCTGTCATTCCATCCGGTCCTGGAGCTTTCTCCGGGTGCATCATGAATAACGCTTGTCGGACCTCTTCTTCTGTTGCAACCCGTAGTAGCATTTGATTCATCTGTGGGGAGATTGATGTCCCTATCTCTTCCAGAAAACTATCAAACTCAGTAGGGGTGGTAGATGTAAACAAATCCTCAAAGTAATCTACCGCCACCTTTTCCACACCATTCTCATCTGTGACCCAATTACCCATTTCATCATGGAGACCCACTATTTTATTTCGAATCCGACGTTGCTTTGTTAAAGCATGATAAAACTTTGTATTAAGGTCCCCAGATGAATACCACATATTGCGACTCTTCTGATGCCAATATTCCTCCTCATCCTTATAGGCCTCTTGTAATTTCTTGGAAATCTCAATAATATCCTCCTGTGATCTACTGTTATCCATTTGAACATCTTCTAAAGCTTGTTGAAGGTTCTGAATCTTTTCCTTTCCATATGGTTGGTTGTCTTTCCGCCATGAGGATATTTCATGACGGCAGTTACCAATTTTAGAGATAAAATCCTCTGTTTGACCTGCGCGAGTTTCTGTCCAGCCCGACACTATTGATTCCATAAGCCCCTCTTGACCGATCCATCTTTTATCAAACCGGAATTGTCCCTTTCTTTTCCTTGGCGGTTTCTCATCCAAAAAAGCCACCACAGGGCGATGATCCGAACCTACCATCCTCAAATATTCTGTATAAGAGTATGGGAAAAGTGTATGCCATTCCACATTAGCCAAAGCTCTATCTAATCTGCAACGGACCATTACCGCACCCTTCCCTCTACCCCTCCGTCCTTGCCATGACATTTTATTTCCACGAGCCGGAAATTCTAATAATCCACTATTTCGAATCATATTATTGAAGGGAATAAACGATGTCGCACTTCTCAGAGAACCACCTTCCTTTTCATGATTCCCAGTGATCTCATTTAGATCCCCTATAATAAACCAAGGTTCCGATCTGGCTAAACCATACCGGGTTAATCTCTCCCAAACATGATCCCTTAGTGTCTGATCTGGCTCTCCATATACAAAAGTAAGGAAAGCTTGTTTTCCATTGACCACCGCCTCTATATCTATCATTCTATTGCTAGAATATAAAACTTTAACTTGATACTCATTGTTGTAATAAAGAGCCAACCCGCCACTTCTCCCAATTGGATCCACCGTAACCAAACTATCAAAACCAAAATGTAATTGAAATCGTTGTACAAACCCAAACTCCTGCTTCGTCTCAGATAAAAATAAAAAATCTGGTTTGTGTTTATGCCATATCTCCGTAAGATAACTTATTGTCCAGTGACTTCCCATACCTCTGCAGTTCCAACTTAATATTTTCATATATAAATAGACTTATATTGCTCCTTCGAGCCATAAGATCTGAGTTTAATGATACTCATCAATCTTTTAATCCCAAAGTCCCTCAAACCATGAAAGATACACGTACGTCCCATAAAATTTCCGTCAATCTCATTTGAATCCTTCGTACACCAGTTGTGCCCATTCTTCCAACATACCGCCATCATATTACCAACATTCCTAAGGCCCTTGATACCAATATACATATACTTATTATTAACTAAGCACCTATGGTTCACTCTAAAATATGCATGAGGATTATGTAAATGAAATGAGGTTCTCAAAATCATAGGATCCTGAGGAAGCTTATAAAATGTACTATCTAGTCCACTAGTCATCCACCCTTCGCACCCAGAATTCCACGCCCAACAGACCATATCCTTTCCCCAAATTAAAACATTAACAAGTGCCACACAAGAATTCCACAAAACCAAACATCCATTTTTATTCCATGTCTCAATAGAAAACAAGAGGAACATCACAAGTCCTTCTTCGACCACCCTCATCATCCCCCCTAATGCTCCAAACGTAAGACAACTTATATGAATAATTAAAAATCCATCCTCATCACCTAATTCCCTTATACTCAATTTGATTATTATTAAGCCGTAATACATAATTTTATAACTTAAGATTCGTCTGCTTCGGGTATGAAGACCCCTTGCTCTCCGGAGGTTTACCATTATCACCGTGTCGAGATCCCACTTTTGCAACAGCTCTCTTGCGTGGAGAGAGAAGGGCACTTGCCGTTCTCATCTTGTTACTTCCAGCCGTGTTCACAATGGGCTTGAACAACCTTTTACGGTGACCCTGTCTCCTCGCCATATCTCCTGTCGCCGTGTCCTTGCTGTTACCATCCTCCCCACACACCAACCCTACCATCTCCTCCGAATATTCATGACCACCAGTAAACTCAGAAAATTTCTCCGCCTCTTCCTCCGAGAGAGTCTGGAACTCATCTTCTGGCGCCAGCTCCACACCACTTTCCAACAAAGTAGCATTAAGAGCCTCTAATTCCATATCAATAGCTTCCAGTTCCATATCATCCTGATTCTCCCTCATGCCTTTTAACTGGAGTAGCCCCATCTCCTCCTTTGTCGCCTCCATTATCGCCTCTGAACCCTCCGCCTGCGTCTTAGCGAGTTCCAGTTGAAACTCCTCAGTAGCTGTAGCGGCATCTACCGCTTCAGTAGCTGTAGCGACAGTTTCGTTTATTATTTAAGCAAAAAATTATATTTTCCTCGGTTTGGTTTTTAATTAAAGCATTTCTCCTATGTTTTATTGGTTTGGTTTTGAATAATATAAAGATTGTTTATTATCTGGGCCACAGAGTTATTATAAACCCAAACCAATATCTGAACTATTATTTCTAACAAAACAGACGAAAATATGGGCTTCGGAATTGTCAACTCAATGAAGGAGTTATTACTGAATGTAACACAAACGACGCTGTTTTAATTAGAGTGGCATGAAACGGTAATTTTTGAGAAAAACTTAGAGTTAAGTACCACATGTACTCATTTTTTAATAGTTTAGACTAGAATAAAACTTGCGCATTACGCAAGGTGAATTTATATGAAAATTATTTAAGAAATATCGTATGGAAAAATAAAATTTATATTCTTAATCGAATTAATATTTTTAACTCTTAAACAATTTTTTTAAATTTTTTTTGTTAATTACATACTTTGTTTACTGATGGACTGATCCCATTTTTAAAATATTTTAAGTCAAAGAATTACTTATCGCATAAGAACCTAACATCTAGGCCGAAGAATCTCAGGCCTATTATTTGGTTACAATGAAACTATGTCAGCTCGGTTTTATATCATGATTTAGCAATTTAAAAGTTAATTATGGTTATGAGAAGTTTACGTTCACGTGTCAATCCTATATATCTTCAATATTTTTCTCGTTTTTGTGTCGTTTTTTTCATTTTGGTTCTTGTTCGATATATTTATTGATTTTTGAGTTTATTCTCATTTCGTTATTTTGTTTTGGTCTGAGATTTAGAAAATGTTTAAGATTTAAAATCTATATTATAATAGTTGAGTTTTTGCTCACTCCTCAGCGCGTCACGTCTGCGTTTTGTGGACCCCACTTTTAAAAAATGTGAAAAAATGTCAAGTTCATGGCTCGAACCCGGCTTATTGAGATATAAACACCAACATTTATACCACTAAGCTAAATGATACTTTGTACATTGATGGCCGAACCTAATATATATTTATGAAGGTCGGAAGCCCTTACTTCTTCGGCTTCGTCTGAGAGTCGGACCTACAAGTGTGTTATGAGTTTCATTTTTAAATGAGATTCATCACGTTATATGAAAAAAAGCTCAAGTTTGCAACAATTTTAGTTTTCCCATATTGTAAACTATTGTCGTTTAACATGAGTTTGTGTTCTTTTCATAATTGTCTCAAACAAGTCTGAGTTACAGAGTTACGCCGTGTGTCTGTTCGTAATCTTTTTTTCACCGGTGAACTCTTCATGTCCACATCTTAAATCGCTTGATCATAAATGTTCCTGATTTATAGCCCTTCTGTAAACCCTATATATACGATTCTCATCTTTGATGAACCTCTGCATCTCCACAAAACTCATTGATTCCTCTTAGCTTTATCCATCTTCTATAAAAATTTTCTCTCTTCCTCTCCAGTTCGTTAAACCGGTGTCCCGGCGTCCGTCACTCAACCTTCGAATCTCTACGTCTTGGTCGTAGTAGTCATAGCATAGCCTCTGGCTTCCTCCGCTTCTGGGATTCCCTGAACTTCAAGAAAGACATGGAGTTTGTGGGAATCATGGTTCTCTTCCTTGATGAAAAGGTAAGTTAATCTTCGATCTATCACTCTTATTTAACATAATTGTTTTAATTGATTTCCTGATTCTTTGTTGAATAATATTATTTGCAGATTCCGTGATTCATGGGTTTACCCCCGTCGGACGTGCTAATCATTACATGCCATCTTTGAAAGCATATTCCATTGTGAAAGTCGATCGTTTTGAGGTTGCTAGGTGCTCAAGCATGTACAAGATAACTGATCATCCATTCTTCATTGGTTTCATCTCACTAACCATTATTGATGAAGTCATCATGGGTGCTTCTGAGATCAATCTCCAGTCAAGATTAGACTGTTCGACAATCTCCAAGTGATTGCGAACACAAACCTAGAATTCCCATGTATATTATCATATTGCAACTGGGTTTATATTATGTTTCGATATCATAACTGATATTTAAACTCGCATATGTGGTTGGGCAAATCCGTTATGTCCAGGTATCTGATCTCAGCAAAGAAACAACTCGGGTCGTTATCTGTTTCCTCATTGATCCGTAAGAAACAATCAACTCATAATTCCCTTTATATTACTGTCTATACTGTGCTAACATCAATAATCAAAAATATTTCCTACCCAAGATTTGTGGTCGTCTATTTATTTCCCTTACTTATCAATCTAATTTTACACAAATCTTTATTTTACAGTCTAAAAGAAACCACAATAACCCAAACAATCAAAACACCAAAAACTAGAATCCCAAAAAAGACGAATCATTAATGATCACCTCTCTTTTTGTCTAATCTTACAAATAAACTTCAAAAAAAATATACCAAACCAATCAACCCAACTAAAACTCAACGACACATATATTGAGCCAGTTAAACAAATACAAACTATAGGGCCAGCTATTTAACAATTTACAAATTTACTTTCGCAGATGCTTACGAAGAAGACGAAGACGACAACCAAGACCAGTGAAATTACCTAAACAAAAAAACATAGTAGGTTACAAACTCTGATAAATACAACTAACAATGATTTTTGTTTACATATTATCCATCAAATTAAAGAGAAACAAAACACAGCCACACCAACAGATACACGAGACAATCCCAACTGATACAAAAGCGGCAACAACATCTCCACCTGCTCACTCTTCTTGTCTTATGAAGATAGCTTACATGCTCAATGTCAACAGACCAATGCTATTGTCTTCTTATGAGAAATACATATATTCGTTTTAAGGCACAAATACTAATTGTCACTCATTTTATAATTATTTCTACAAGTCTTCATGTATTTGTTTTAAAGGTCCGGTAAAAGCAACAAGTTTAAAAAAAAAAAATATAACCAACATAATAAGAATAAAAAAAAAATTATTACTTAATACACACGACATACACAACTAAACTGGAGAAAAAATATTCAGAAACAAAAAGTACTCTCAACACTCTTAATATAATTTATGTAATCTCAACAGTACAAGTAACAAATTAAAAAGACAAACAAACAATAAGTCTCAGTGACACATCAAGCAACCCTACGAACTATATCAATCACATTACTAACACAGTTTAGTCCTTCATGAGTGGAGAACAGTGCATGCACATTTCATCATCACAACTCTAACCCTATAACAATAAAAAACTTGAAAAACAATGATCAACCCAAAACACAAAATTCACAGCTACAATAACCCTAACAAATATTGAGATGAAACAAGAACTCTGTCCACAACCCCGCGCTTACACGAGGGCAATGCCCCTAGTCTATATTATAGTAGTTGAGTTTTTGCTCACTCCTCAGCATGCCACGTCAGCGTTTGTGGGCCCCGCTTTTAAAAAGTGTGAAAAAGTGTCAAGTTCATGGCTCGAACCCGGCTTATTGAGATATAAACACAAACATTTATACCACTAAACTAAATGATACTTTGTACATTGATGGTCGAACCTAATATATATTTATGAAGGTCAGAAGCCTTTACTTCTTCAGCTTCCTCTGAGGGTTAGGCCTACAAGTGTGTTATGAGTTTCATTTTTAAATGGGATTCATCACGTTATATGAAAAAAGCTCAAGTTTGCAACAATTTTAGTTTTCCCATATTGTAAAATGTTGTCGTTTAACATGAATTTGAGTTCTTTTCATCATTATCTCAAACAAGTCTGAGTTACAGAGTTGCACCGTGTGTCTGTTCGTAATCTATTTTTTCACCGGTGAACTCTTCATGTCCTCATCTTAAATCGCTTGATCATAACTTTTCCTGATTTGTAGCCCCTCTGTAAACCCTATATATATGATTCTCATCTTTGATGAATCTAATCTGCATCTCCGCAAAACTCATTGATTCCTCTTAGCTTTAACCTTCTTCTAGAAAATATTTCTCTATGCCTCTCCAGTTCGTCAAACCTGCGTCCCGGCGTCCGTCACATAGCCTCTGGCTTCCTCTGCTTCTAGGATTCCCTGAACTTTAAGAAAGACAGAGAGTTTGTGGGATGGTTCTCTTCCTTGATGAAAAGGTAAGTTAATCTTCGATCTATCACACTTATTTAACATAATTGTTTTAATTGATTTCCTGATTCTTTGTTGAATAATATTATTTGCAGATTCCGTGATTCATGGGTTTACTACCGTCGGACGTGCTAATCATTACATGCCATCTTTGAAAGCATATTCCATTGTGAAAGTCGATCATTTTGAGGTTGCTATGTGCTCAAGCATGTACAAGATAACTAATCATCAATTCCTCATTCGTTTCATCTCACTAACCATTATTGATGAAGTCATCACGGGTACTTCTGAGATCAATCTCCAGTCAATATTAGACTGTTCGAAATCTCCAAGTGATTGCGAACACAAACCTAGAACTCCGAGATATATTATCATATTGCATATGGGTTTATATTATGTTTCGATATCATAACTGATATTTAAACTCGCAGATGTGGTTGGGAAACTCCATTCGGTCCAGGGCTCTGACCTCACCAAAGAAACAACTCGAGTCGTTATCCGTCTCCTCGTTGATCCGTAAGAAACAACAACACATAATTCCTTTATATTACTGTCTATATTGTGCTAACATCAATACTCAAAAATATTTCCTACCCAAGATTTGTGGTCGTCTATTTATCTCCCTTACTTATTAATCTAATTTCACACAAATCTTTATTTTACAGTTTAAAAGAAACCACAATAACCCAAACAATCAAAACACCAAAAACTAGAATCTCAAAAAAGACTAATCATTAATGATCACCTCTATTTTTGTCTAATCTTACAAATAAACTTCAAAAAAAATATACCAAACCAATCAACTCAACTAAAACTCAACAACACATACATTGAGCCAGCTAAACAAATACAAACTACATGGCCAACTATGTAAAAATTTACAAACTTACTTTCGGAGATGCTTACGAAGAAGACAAAGACGGTAACCAAGATCAGTGAAATTACCTAAAAAAAAAACAAAGTAAGTTACAAACTCTGATAAATACAACTAACAATGATTTTTGTTTACATATTACCCATCAAATAAAAGAGAAACAAACACAGCCACACCAGCAGATACAAGAGACAATCCCAACAGATACAAAGGCGGCAACAACATCTCCACCTGCTCACTCCTTTTGTCTTATGAAAATAGCTTACATGCTCAATGTCAACAGGGCAATGATATTGTCTTCTTGTGAGAAATACATATATTTGTTTTAAGGCTCAAATACTAATTGTTACTTATTTTATAGTTATTTCTATAAGTCTTCATGTATTTGTTTTAAAGGTCCGGAAACAAGTTTAAAAATAAATAAAACATATAACCAACATAATAAGAATAAAAAAAATATTACTTAATACACATAACTTACACAACTAAACTGAAGAAAAAATATCCAGAAACAAAAGGTACTCTCAACAACATTAATATAATTTATATAATCTCAACAATACAAGTAACAAATTAAAAAGACAAACAAACAATAAGTCTCAGTGATACAGCAAGCAACACCACGAACTATATCAATCACATTACTAACACAGTTTAGTCATTCATGAGTGGAGAACAGTGCATACACAGTTCATCATCACAACTCTAACCCTATAACAATAAAAAACTTGAAAAACAATGATCAACCCAAAACGCAAAATTCACAGCTACAATAACCCTAACAAATATTGAGATAAAACATGAACTCTGTCCACAACTCCGCGCTTGCGCGGGGGCAATGACCCTAGTTATTAAAGAGATACATACTTAGGTTAAGATCCCGCCTTGTTCATAATAAATATTTTATATTTATTACTTATTTTATGTTTTCTGCATATTATGAAATAATAAAATAATAATTATATATTAAATAACTAAGAAATCAGTTACTATAATGTAATAAATTGACATGCGTATATAAATCAAACGACCGCTCTTGTTTATTCGCAATAATTTTAGGGTAAATAAATCAAAACAATCAATCTTATCTACTGTATATGATATATAATTAAATTTAAAAGATATTAACATAGATATAAAATATACTTTTAATATGGATATTTATTAAATGAGGTTTCTACTCATATGATTTTATGATTATTTGCATATTTTTGTAACAAAATTTTACACCAACGATTTTTTTTAATGTGGAATGTTTATTGGTTTAAATAATTTATAATCATTTAAAAAAAACAATGAAGACTTCAAAATTAAAATATTAGCTTTTCAATATATATTCAACGTATATATCAAAATATAAGTATGTATTTTCATATGATATATAGTTTAATTTAAACGATATGAAATATATATATATATATTAACATAAACGCCTATTAAAATAAAATTATTTATTTATATGATTTTATAATCATTGTATCTTATTATAGAAAAAAATTCAAACCTTGATCACAAAAATTTATGTGAGACTTTTAACAGTTTTACTAATTTATACTCATTTTGAAAAATTCAAAATACAACATGTGAAAAAAAATCTAAATTTTTATTATATGATTAATATAGTTGTGTAATTTATTTTAATAATAAATAATTAAAAAAATGATAGAAAGTATACAGATTGTTAGCAAATCTTTATTATTTAAAATCATTAAATACCATATATATCTTAATCACATTAGGTAATTTCGTAGGTTTTATTTAAGAAAAGAATATATAATAATTTCAGTTTGATAAATGAATGGTCCATAATGGACATACTATATAATATAACATTCCCTAACAATTTAATTTTGGACTAACAAAATTCTCAACTGATTCTCAAGCCGCCACGTAAGCAAAATTAGCATTCCAATTACGTGACAACTCAGTAGGACACTTTTTTAATTTAGTATAAATTACAAGTTATAACATTTTTAATGTTTCTCTATTAATATATAGGGGATTACACACTTCGTTTTTTTTGAAATAACTCACTTTTTAATAATCTTTAATTTAAATATTCATCATGTATAATTAAAATAATAGAATAATTTTATGAAAACCATATATAACTATAATAGGATTTTACGGGTCGTTTCATCAAATTTATTAAATAAATGGGTAAATTGCTATATTTTCATAAATATGAAAGTATATTTATTTAAAATATAAATCACTGATTATGTCGAACAAATATTTATATATAGAAGCAAAATTAATACCCGCACGGATATGTAGATCAAGCTCTAGTATTTATATAAATGACAAGTGATAGTCTACTGGTACTAAGAGATATGTGAACAGAAAAACTGAGAAGTTTTCATTGGTCACGGCTTATAACAATTAAGAGCATGATTATTGGGGGGTTCTTAAGGTGAGGTTCTTAGCGGAATATAAGAACCCGTCTCTTAACTTTTAACTAAAAAAGCTAAGAACTGGTTCTTAAATAAGAGTTTTAAGAGCCGGTTATTAACTTTTTAGTTAAAAATTAAGAGACGGATTCTTATATTCCGCTAAGAACTCCACTCTAAGAACCCCCAATAATCATGCTAATGCTCACATGTGAACGTGATATTGGTCCAATGTGTTCAGTTTTTAATATTCTCTTCGTCTTTGTCTTTGGTCCCAAAATCTATAATTTTATATCTATATCTCTTCGATCCAGCTAAATAATCTTAGCTGACTATATATTGGTCACATTTTTCATGTACATCTTTCGTATCCCCACCCTTTTTAGCGCGTTCTTTTCTCATCTTGTCAATATTGAATTATAAGTATAGGAACACTGATGCGTAAAGTCACAGAGTGATGTCAATATTTTAAAATTATCCATATGGTTGGTTCATATTTGGATAGATGAGGATGCCTCATGGCTCATATGACAGATTTCATCATTGTCAGTTAACCCTTGATTTAATATACGGTGATATTTTAGCAGAGAAGGTGATGGGGTTTTTTTTAGGATTGATCGTTTGTCCTAAAGCCTTTTCATACTTGCCAATGATCATCATTAGAGCCGAGCAGCTTTTGGTTGAGGTTTTGGCGAATAACATGATGTCGTGTGCAAAGAGAAGATTATTTATCTATAGCTTCCTCTCACCACTCGAATGCTTTTCAAAGGTTCTAGTGACTTAGCTGAGTGGCATAAATCTGAAAGCACTACCCCACAAAGTATGAAAATATATGGGAAGAGAGAGTTTCCTTGTCTAATTGCACGTTACTTTTACATGGCCATTGATAAGGAAGGAGTAGGTAACATAAGTAACCCCCCTACATTATCCAATTGCAGTAGTTCAATCATGAAAATTCAATCGTATTAAGACAACTTATATGAAGACCCACGCGAGTCTGTCATAGCTTTACTTATTTCGGTTTTATAGCCATGGAACAATACTTTTGATCTCTTGAATTCTTTCAGAAGGTGAAGATTATCATGAATGATCATCACATTGTCATATATGAATCGATTTGTCTGGTACAAATGCGGATTGATTTGCCGAGATAACAGGGTTAAATATATGTTGGAGGCGTCTGGTGAGGATCTTTAAAATGATCGTGAAGTAAACGTTATAGAGAGCTATTTGTCTATAGTCATCAATCTTGATAAAAAGAAACTCCAACTATATATGGAATACTATTTTAATAATAATATACCGGGTCTTACTTCGATTGGGTGGATTAAAAGTTGCTCAATAAAAACTATCATGGTCTCTATAAAGACTTTGGCTTTCTCGACACAAGGGTTTGGTTGGAACCATTGTAGATTAAACCTCAGGTAATGAATCTATGGATTCAGTAGAAATTGTCCATCAAACTCCAAAAGGATGTCTCTACGTTATTAAGAACAAGCTGATGGACCAAGCTAAGAGGCTATAACTTCATTCCAAGTACTTCAGCAAATCAACCAAAACTAAATCAAGATTGGAATTGTTATTCAAAACGTATTTGATGTAGGCAATTTTTTGCAGCTGATGTAGCCTAATACTTGACCCATAACTACAACATCACTAAACCATCCTACAAAGAACAAGGTGAAGTTCATATTTGATCGGAACATGAATTTTACCTATCCGAATGAAGAATATCTTCGGCAGGAAGAGCTATAGGCTCAATATCTCCAAGTATCGGCTCAATATCTCCAAGTATCTCGCCCTCTAGATTCTTCCACTTGCGATACTCATGATTCTCATACCGCTAGTTTTGATTAATAGGCTGCGTCGAGTTCATCGCCGACAAGGGACAATCATCTTCAACAAACTGTCGTCCAAACTGTGATTTATCTGCAAGAGAACATGATGGAGCGGAAGCAACGATAAACAGCTCAACCAATGGGTTATGAAAACAACGCTTGGGACCTGCCAGCTCAACCAATGGATTCTAGGCAATCCTCGCTTGGGACCTGCTTCTTGATTGATGAATCTAATCAAATCAATACAAGGGATAGAAAATACAATTATTCCAAAAGCCAAAGCTCATTTATTAATCAAATCAAACTGAATACAGCTTTAGGTTTAGATGTTTATTTATAACTAGATTTGGATCTGTGCGTCGCAACGGGCTTTGTTTGATATTTTAATTTAATAAAAATTATTTTAAAAAATTATTTTGTTATAGTTTTAAGATTGTTTTTCCATATGTTATGTAAGATTTATTTTATAATTAAGATTCGTTTTGACACATAAGTTTCAGTTAATATTTGTTTTTTATAATCATGGTGCATAGACGAACTATTATCATCTTTGTACTTAGAGTTAGAAAAAACATCCATACCTAAAATAAAATGGGAAGTTAAATAAGGCCAAGAAGCAATGACAACATTATACACTTTCTTATGTACTAATTTAATGTTTTATTAAACTTATCCAATGTTAAATAATTTTTTTGATTCATTTTATAATTCGTTTTTATTTAAGATTGTATTTTTTTTAATTCACTTATAATTCTTTTAAAAAAAACGAAAAACTATACAAAATATTTTTAAAAAAATTACTTTCAAATTGCTTTTTAGAATTATTCTTTGTTTATAAAATTTTAAAAAATTAAAATTGCTATCAAATTTTAAAAGAATATAAAAGAGCCACAATTGTAAAAGACTATGTAATAGTAATTTTCCTTTTCTAAGCTCCTAAATAGAACAATAAAATATATTTTTGTAATAGTTTTCCTTATCTAGTGTTCAAAAAAAATGTAATAATAATTTTCCTTTTAAGTAAAATGTAATAATAATTTTCCCTTTTCTAAATTTTTTTTAAATCCAAAACAAAAGAGAATTGTAACATATTTTTGACACATGTCACAATCTTAAAAAATTAATCGATACATGTCGCGATCATGTTAATTAGCAACTTTGAAAAAATCAAGCTTTATATAATAAGATAAATACTTAAATCTATGAAGATCCTAATTTTAATTAAAATAGGAAAACTACTAAAATTTACAAAATACAATAAAAAGTAATAATCTATGGAAACTAATGAATAATAAAGATATTTGGATAATTTCCAAATATCTTGCTGCATCAGGTCTCGCCGGCCAAGAAATATTTGTCCTCAAATCTTCATTCGTCTTCTTGGCACCATAATTACGTAAATCTGCACGAATTTTGCACGGTGCTGATTTTGCAGAAAATTTTCAGAAACTTCATTCTTCACGGATCTATTTACATCCAGAATTTTCAATAATTCGTTTTTGCACAAAGTTTGCACGATCCAGATTCCTAAAAGAATCTTCTTTGAAAATGCAGTCAATAACATTAACATTGTCTTCATACACATACACGTCGTAGATTGGATCACCATAGATCTCATGGTATTCTCTCTCGACAAAAAGACTTTCGTCCATGAAAGGATAGAAATTGCAACTGCAAATCAACATGACATCTAAAATCGTTCTTCGATTAAGAAACAAAATAGACGCAGCTCTGATACCACCTGATGGAGCGGAAGCAACAATAAACAACTCAACCAAGGGGTTATGGAAACCACGCTTGGGACCTGCCAGCTCAACCAAGGAATTCTAGAGAATCTTCGCTTAGGACCTGCTTCTTGATTGATGAATCTAATCAAATCAATACAAGAGATAGAGAATACAATCTCCCAAAAGCCAAAGCTCTTTTATTAATCAAATCAAACTGAATACAACCTTACGTTTAGATGCCTATTTATAATAAATCCTTAAATCTATGAAAATCCTACGTTTAATTAAAATAGAAAAACTATTAAAATATAGAAAATATAATAAAAAGTAATAATCTATGAAAACTAATAAATAATAAAGATATTTGGATAATTTCCAAATTTCCAAATATCTTGCTGCATCAGAACACCACCGATGGTGAGAGAGGAAACCAGCCGCTGCGATGCTGACTTGATGACGATGGTTGAGAAAACAGTTGCGGAGGAGAGGGAGTGTTATGAGGAGTAGTAGTGAGATCATTGACCACAATATAGAGAAGTAGAGAACACAAAATCAAGCTCAAAACAACTAAAAGAATCGATCATTCTTCTCTTCGAGAAAATACAAAGATCAAACCCTAACAGTACAGTCACTCGAAGAAGAAGCTTGCACAGGAAGAAGACAAGGACGTAAGAGCATTTCCACATATTTTTATATATTGATTCGAAGTTTCGAACCTGAGATGCTGTGGAAACCAATAGGTCGTAGAACCCACCTTTTTCTATATTTTTACTTTTAACTAGATGTTTTCCTACATTATTTGCAGAAAATAAAGTTTTTAAGTTTAAAATAAATTTTCCTTGACTTGTAAATTTTATTATTTGCTTAAAATTTAATTTTAAATTTAAATTAAATTATATGTAAGAAAAAAGAATATTGATTGTTGAACATGTCCGTTTGTCTGTAAAAACGATGCATGCCCAATACCAAGTTATTATAATAAATTAAGATAAAATAAATATATTTATTTATTTTTTTCTATAATATGTATGTATATATTTAAAATTATAAGATTGGAAAGATTATTATCTATTTATTTTGGTTAAGATGTATCATATCAAGTTCTTCAATATTAAGAGAAATTTTTTCTTTGGTATATAATTATCAAAACGTAAAACTAAATAATATTTTTAATTTTTTGAAAAAATATTTTTAAAAAACTAATGGTAGTAGAATTAGAAATATATATATATATATATATTTTTTTTAAACTGCATTAAATTTTGAAGAAATGTGTTAGTAATAAAAATTATATAATTATATAAAATAGGATTAAATAATATTTCAAAAATTATAAATTATTAGTATATTTTTTTATTTCTATTGTTATATTATTTATTGTTATATTAGTGACGATCTATGAGTTATTACGATATTTTAAAAAATTACCAAAAAAAAAAAATATATATATATGTAATGTTTATCTCACAATTAATTTCAAACCATGTTATCATTATTAGTATGTTACTAGGTGATTTTTCCGTGCTCATGCACGAATATAAATATTTATAAAATAAATATACAATAATAATGAATTGTTATTTATTTTAAATTTTAAATTAATTTATAATTTGTATGCACAATTTATATAAATAATATTATATTACTTTAATTTTTTTTTGACAACATTATATTACTTTAATTAGACATATGATTTTAGATATGTTATATCTAGTCGTTTTGTTGTTTTTATAGTCGATTTAGTTATCATTTGCGTATATTAGATTGCATATAATTCTCTTAATTCAACTGTAATATTTTAAATATATTAAAATAATGATTAATTTTCTTATTTGCATTTACGTTGTTTGTTGTCTTAGATATGTAAATATATTTGAGGAAGATTATGTATAACTTAAGATATATTGTGCTTAGAATCTTATTATATAAAGCTTGGTTCTTCAAAGTTGATAATTAACATGATCGCGATACACGGAAATTATATATCTTAAGACTATGACATGTGTTACTCTATCTCATAATTAAAAATATATATACTAAGATATTAACAAAAACGAATTTTATTAAAAAGTAATTAAAATATTATTTAATAGTAATTTTCCTTTTTTAAAATCCTAATCAAAAGATAATTGCCAAAAACTATTTGATAATAATTTTCCTTATAATATTATGACATGTGTTTAAATATATAATGATTAAACATATATATAATAAGATAATAAAAACGAATTTCGATAAAAACTACTTTTAAAAATTATTTAATAGTACTTTTTTTTTAATATTTAGTAGTAATTATTTTAGAAATTTTCGTTTTACAAAATACTTAAAATTATATAAAGCTTGGTTCTTCAAAGTTGCTAATTAATATGATCGCGATACACGGAAATTATATATCTTAAGACTATGACATGTGTTACTCTATCTCATAATTAAAAATATATATACTAAGATATTAACAAAAACGAATTTTATTAAAAAGTAATTAAAATATTATTTAATTGTAATTTTCCTTTTTTTAAATCCTAATCAAAAGATAATTGCCAAAAAATATTTGATAATAATTTTCCGTATAATATTGTGACATGTGTTTAAATATATAATGATTAAAAATATATATAATAAGATAATAAAAACGAATTTCGATAAAAACTACTTTTAAAAATTATTTAATAGTATTTTTTTTAAATATTTAGTAGTAATTATTTTAGAAATTTTCGTTTTACAAAATCCTTAAAAAAATTGAAAACTATTTTTTGTTTAATATTTAGTAGTAATTATTTTAGAAATTTTCATTTTACAAAATACTTAAAATTATATAAAGCTTGGTTCTTCAAAGTTGATAATTAACATGATCGCGATACACGGAAATTATATATCTTAAGACTATGACATGTGTTACTCTATCTCATAATATGTGTTAATCTATCTCAAAATTAAAATATATATATTAAGATATTAACAAAAACGAATTCTATTAAAAAATAATTAAAATATTATTTAATAGTAATTTTCATTTTTTGAAATCCTAATCAAAAGATAATTGTAAAAGACTATTTGATAACAATTTTTCTTATAATATTATGACATGTGTTTAAATATATAACAATTAAAAAATATATATAATAAGATAATAAAACGAATTTTGATAAAAAATACTTTTAAAAATTATTTAATAGTAAAATATTGTTTTTTAAATATTAAGTGGTAATTATTTTAGAAATTTTCTTTTTCCAAAATCCTAAAAAAAATTTTGAAAACAATTTATTTAATATAATTTTCCTTTTCTAAAATTTTAATGAAAATATAATTATAAAATATTATATTGAGCTTGGTTATTCAAAATTGTTAATTAACATGATTGTGACACATGTTAGTTATATATTTAAAAATGTGATATGTGTTAAACTATCTCATAATCAAAATATATGCTAAAATAATGAAAATGATTTTGCTTAAAAAATAATTATAAATATTATTTAATAGTCTTATTATTATTATTATTATTATTATTGTTAGTATTTTTATAAAAATTTTGGTTCTTCAAAATTGCTTATTTACATGATTGTGACAATGTTAGTTATATATTTGGAAATGTGATATGTGTTAAAATTTCTCATAATCAAAAATATATATACTAAAATAAAATAAAAAACGATTTTTAAAATTATAAATATTATTTAATAGTCTCATTATTATTATTTATTATAATGTTTGTTTTAAGAGATACTAAAGATATTGAATTATAAAAGATAAATATTAACTTTAAGAAAAAATGTTAAACAAAAACTAATTGTAAAATCCTACAAGTATAAAAAATTATTTAGTAAAAAAAATGAATAAAAATTAACTTTTAAATAAATAATATTACTTTTTTAAAAGCCTAATTAAAAGAAAATTTTAAAAGTACTCTTATTATTGTCTTATAAGTAACTAACTTTCCTTTTTTAATAGATAATTTTGTATGTTAAAAAAGTATGACCAAAAATAGCTACAAATATTTCACATCTATATTTAAGTTTAAACTTCTACATATTATTTTTACAAAACACAATAGTATTTACATGAAGAGGATTACCTCGGTATTTTATTTTAATTTCTTGATACAATTCAACTTTTTATTATCCTTATTACATCTTATGATGCTAACATAATTTTATATTTTAATGTTGTTATTGTACATGAGTATGTGTGAATATGATGAATATATGTTTGTATGTATACAACAAAATATATAAATAATAAACATAAGTTTTTCTATTAAAAATAAAATAGCTGTATAAAAATTTAAAAGAAAAAATAATTATAAAATAATTAATTTCATTTTTAAAAGTCTAAATAAAATAAATATATCAAAATAATCTTATTTTTCTTATAATTAACTAATTTAATTTTTAATAATTTTGTGTTAAAAAAATATAAACCAAAATTAACATCAAATATTTCACCTGATATGATTGTGACATGAGTCAATTAAAAAAATAGATTGTGAATGTGTCAATAAAACTGTCATTATGTGAAAATAACTTCTTCTTTTCATAAAATCCTAAATAAAAGAGATTTCTAAAAAAAAAAATTTATTTTCTAATCTTAATCAATTAAGATTTTTTTTTTTTTAATCCTTACGAGAGAGAATTGTAAAAAAAAGTTTAATAGTAATTTGTACTTATAAAAATTATTGATAAACATGATAGTAAAAAAATATTTAGTTAACAAGAAAATTTGTAAGAAATATTAGTGATATTGGAAAAAATGAATTTTGAAAATTGCAACTTTTAAAAATAGTTAATATTTACTGGAAATAATTATTTGATAGAAATTTTATTTTTCTAAATCCTAGAAAAAATATAATTATAAAAGATTATGTAATATTAATTTCCTTTTCTAAAATCCTAAAAATCTGTACAAGAATATTTGATAGTTTTTTTTCTTATTTATATAAAACATCACACAAAGTTTTATCATTGTCACAAGAATATTTGATAGTTTCATATCTTGTAAAAATATAAAATAAACTAAATTGTCTGATTCCAAATTATGTAAATTAATATAAGGATAATATTTTACAATCTCATGCATATATATATAAATTTTACAAAAGAACTAAATTATAACAGTTGGTTAATATTTTATTTTCATATGTTAATATGTTTTGATTCATCCTATAATTTACATTTATAAAATAAATTAGTATAATAAAAATATATATTTTTATTGTAGCTAAATCTATGATCTTAGATATAAGTTGGATTAGTCGGGTAACTCATGTTCTGAGTATATTGAGTTACATATATTCTTTCAAATTCAAACTGAAGTATAATTTTTTATTATAATTACAAAAAATCAAATTAGTTTTATTTATCGTTTAAATGTGCATGTAGTTTCATAATATTTATCAAATTATATGTTGATTTGTTTTAAAACAAAATATCAGAAAATAAAGCAATGATGAATATGAAATTACATACATAAGTAATTAATAAATATTTTGAAGCTCGCGAACACATATCAATATTTGCAATAATTAAAATATTTTATAAATTCTAAATAATTTGATGTCTTAGATTTATTAAATGGTAAACTAAAATTTATTTTAAATAATCTTAAAAATGAGAATTCAAATTTGTTTTGGTATTTTAATTATAGTCATATTAAGTTCTACAAACATAAAAACATAAAATTTAAAAGCAAATTTAATATTATGAAAACAAATAATTTTAATGATGATAAAATATAATATATCTACCTCGTTAAAGTATATAGTGTTACATTATTTTAAAATATTTTACAATTATTTGATCAAAAGATATTTATTGTTAATTCATTTTATTTATTTAATATATCTTAAAAATAAGCAGTTTAAAAAATGTGTGATTTTATTTTAAAAATAATAGTATATAAGTAAAATATAATTTATATATTTTTTTTACTGTAATTAAAAGATATTATAGTTAACTAAATATATGAAAAAATAAATAACACATTTCAATAATATTAATTATAAACTATTTTTACTCAATTAAATTTATATCAGTTTATGTTACTTACTTTTTTAATGTAATCATCTAAGAAAATAAATAGATATATAAAAATTATTTCTATTACTTTGAAATATATATTTTTGTATTGTTTAAAATTATGTTTTAAAAGAAATAATATATTTTTTCTAATATCAAGATTATGTGTGTGAATGTTTTTTTATGAAATCACATTATATGCAAATATATATTTTCATCTAAAAAATATAGATATAAAGAAATATTTTATTACTTCAAAGTATATTTTATGTTATTTAATTTTCATTTTAAAATTAAATATTTCTATTTTGTGAACTTTCCTTTTTAATGAAATCATATTATCTATACATATATTTTCGTTTTTTAATTTGTTTTTTAAAACTTTATGAATGTTTCCTTTTTATTATATATGTTATTTGGAAAATTTTAAAAAGAAAACTAAATAAAAAAAATCAATAATAGTATTTAAACTTTATAAATGTTTCTTTTTTATTATACTCCCTCTGTTCCTTAATATTACATATTTTAAGAAAAAAATTTGTTTTAAAAGATCAATTTTTTATATTTTCAAGACATGTTTTATTAACTAATTACAAATTTCAAAAAACTTAATTGCACTTATTGAATTGTTATTGGCTTAAAATTATGAAACAAAGATAAACACAAAAAAAAATATAAATTTAATGTGTTTTATTAAAATGTGTGAAAAATCTAGAATATGTAACATTAAAAAAAAGATGGAGTATATGTTATTTGGAAAATTTTAAAAAGAAAACTAAATAAAAAATTCAGTAATAGTATTTAAATGTAATATTTCTAATTCATTAAGGATATCAATGTAATGAACCATCGTGAGAGTTAACGTGAGCGCGACACATAAGCAAGTGACTTTTCAAATAATATTATAGAGATTTTTTATTTTTGTTTTTTGAAATTAATGTGATAATGACACATAGCAAATCAATTATCAAATAATGGTAATTAGAGTATTTTATCAAGGGTTTATTTGTGTACTAACCATAAAAAAAAGGGAAATTAGTTTTCTAGAGAGAATGAAGAGAGAGATAGGAAGAGAAATATAAGAAGGGAGAGTGTGTTTTTGGTTATTTAACAAATTTGGGTTTTTTTTAGTAGTTATAGGGGTAAATTTCCTTCTTTTTTTTTTTCACTGTAAACTTACTTTATTAAGATAAAATGCCAAAATCCAATTACAAAGAAAAGCCCAAAGACACAACCAAACCGAAAAACTAAACAAAAGTCAAAAAGCTCAAGAAGGCCCAGACAAAACCCTGACCCAAAGAAAACCAGAATCAGCCTCAACAGCCTGCCACGCGTTAAACGCATAAGCGAGGAAGGAACACGTGCATACGAGACAGGACACGTTTCCACGGTAAGGAAGTCGCCGCCGGAATGACTCTCCGTCCATCCACCGGACACACCAGAACAGGACGTCGAGAGAGAGAAACCGTCGAGGCAACTTCAGACAATAATGAAGCCAACGCCACTTTCACCGCTAGAGAATAATCGGGATTTTACCAGAACAAACCGGAACAGAAACCCGTCCAAAGGATCCACCGACGACTTTCGAAAAAGAGTGAAAGCAGACTTTCGAAAGGGTCAAATTTCCCTTTTATCAATTCATGTGTAGAGTTGCAAAGTTAACCGGAAAAATAAATCATGACGTAGTTGCTAGTCTGTGCCGTTAGATTGATCCTTAGACGCTTCCATAAATATCTAAAACATGATCCAACGGCTAAGATTTCTTATTGGGTGTCAACACTAATCACCGAATCTTTCTCCTCTTTTTCCTCTCCAGCTGGCCGAACAGACCGGCTATTCTCACTTTCTCTCCTAGGCCCCACAAAGGCAACTTGAAAGTAAATAGTAAATTACTTAAAAACCCACGGAGTTAGCTTAACTTTCTTATCCACGTGGGTCATCATACGTGGTTAAACTGGTAATTCGTCTTGTGTTTAATCACCTATGTCGCGACTAGTGTTACAAAACTTGCTCTCATGATGTGTTCGGTGGGAGATATTTAGAAGATCAAAAATATCTAGCTAACTCGTCCACGTTGGCACTAAGATAAAAATCCATCTGGAATTAGATAGTGTACTTTTCTCTTATCTTTTTGCTTTTGCTATTTTTTTTTCCAAGAAAAATATATTTTCAATCTTACGAGATCTCATCGATTTGGAGGTTCTAGATTTAAATCTGTATCTGAATTTCGAGAAATTAGAGAGTGAAGATGGGAGAGGAAGTGAGGATGAAGGATGTTTCCGGCGACGGAGATAGGGTTATGGAATGGGAGAAGGGCTTACCAAGCGACGAAGATTTGGCGACGCTCTCTTACTCTCTTGTCCCTTGGAATCTCGCGATGGCTTTCAGCATAACCCCGGAGAAGAGCCGTACCATCCAGGACGTGAATCGTGCTTCGGAGACGACGTTCTCGTCGCTGCGCGGCGGATCTTCCGGTCCCAACACCTCTTCGTCCACCAACCTCGGCGTCGCGGCAGAGGAGGAGGATCGAGTAGGATCGAGCAGTCCCGGATCGGATTCCAAGAAACAAAAGATATCGGAGGACTCCGCCGGGGTGGATATCTCTACGGCGGAGGAAGGAGATTCGGGAACTGAAGATCTCAACGGGAAGACACTGAAACGGGCGCGTTTGGTGTGGACGCCGCAGCTGCACAAGAGATTCGTGGATGTTGTGGCTCACTTAGGCATTAAAAACGCAGTGCCGAAGACGATCATGCAGCTGATGAACGTCGAAGGATTGACTCGAGAGAACGTCGCGTCCCACCTCCAGAAGTACAGGCTGTATCTCAAAAGGATGCAGGGATTGACTTTGGAAGGTCCCTCTTCTTCAGATAAGCTCTTCTCCTCAACCCCTGTGCCTCCACAGAGCTTCCAAGACCTCGGTAGCGGCCAAGGGAGTGGATCTGCCGGACATGTGGGAGTGCCGTCGATGATGCAGATGCCAGTCTATGCGCATCATATGGGTATGCAAGGGTATCATCACCAGAATCACGCTCATGATCCTTATCATCAGAACCATCATCGTGGAAGTGGCGGACCTGCAAATCCATATATGATGCAGCAGAACAAGTTCGGATCCATGGCGTCTTATCCTCCTGTCGGAGGTGGAAGCGCTAATGAGAATTAAAAGGAATTGAATAGGTGAGCTTTGTCTTTACTCGTCCAACTGATCAAGTTTCTGTCTTTTAAGTACAGTTAATATTCTTACACGATTTGATTGAAAGTTTGAAACTAATCAAGTTTCTTCTGTCTTTGCTATATATAAATGGTAATACAATAAAGTCTTTGGTCTTTTTCAGTCGACTTCTTCTCTGCATTTTAATTTTGTCATAACTAACATCAACTAAGTCGAAAACATGCTCTGATGGGAGTTTGAGACTTGATATAATTCAGAACAGAGTCGGTTCATCTTTGGGAAGTATAAACTGTTCTTAAAGCCATATGTTTGTGTAGCACAAGTGCTGTACTCTTCTAGTTTGATTATAGATATTGTAACAATAGTGATAGTTTCGCTATGCTTTTGGTAAATTAAACCATTCCTGCGTGTAAATCATTTGTAATTGCAAAAGGGTTGGTAATAATAACTCAAGAGTGAGTTTATCTTCCCTATTTTTTGTTCCTCTCAGCGAAGTTCATGTCTTCAGGTAGTATGGTCAGATTTAGGTACACCGTTCTAGAATACTCCTGCATCTTTACAGGCCTTGATCTTTCATGATTATTGTTACAGGTTCTTTTTACGAGTTTTTCTAAGCCCATCGTCATCATTGCATCATACATAGGAGATCAGCTGTTCAGACAACTCATCATGTCGAAACTAGACCAATGACTATTGTTGGAGCACAATGCATACATGAAGACCTCTGACTAGTTTCATGTACTGATTTCTATATTGTAATTTGAGGTAAGTCTCTTTCCTTACTCTTTGTAGTCACACCCTAAAAAGATAATCAAGAGAGCGTCTGTCGTATTTCTCAGCATTGTTAACTGTTTATTTCTTCTTGGGATGGCGTCAGACACAGTCTTTGTGTTTATCTACCTTCGATATATATATATATATATATATCAGTTAAAGACGACTATTATTTTCTCAAGTAATAACCTTTCATTGGATTAGAGAGCCAATTAACTTCGAACAATAGGGAGAAAGTGACATTACAAACAGATCTTATTGGTTTTAGCTACGTATGGTTCTACTTTGAGATTTAGATAATAATGTAATTACCTTTTCCTCTCCAATAGATGATCATACTTTTATAAAGAAACATTAATCTCCAGCAATATACTATTCTCTGCACATCACACATTCAGTGACAACCTTATCCTCACATTACACTAGTGTCCCCCGTTTGATTTTATTGTTGAAGAGTAAGAGTCTTCTAGAATAGAAAAGTACATTTATTTCTTAATAACAACACAAGTCATTATTTGTCCATTGCTTTCTTCAGCATAAGCTTTTTTAACTGTTCATTTCACTGGCAATACATGGTGAGTTATGTAGATACTAGTTTCTAATTTGTTTCACAGTCTTGAAGAAGTTTACAAACTCCTCTAGCGAGTTGTGTGAAGAACCTCCACTTCTGACAGAGGCTCTTAGTTTCTCCTTCAAACTAACGGCCCTCTTTCTCATCTTCTCTCCTTCCTCGCCCACCATTAACCTCTTCACAGCTCGCTCCACCGCTCCTCTGTCTAAATCGCCCTCCACTTGAACCCCAATTTTCCAAACACGGTCCAAGTAGCTCGCATTCACCTTTTGATCACCAGAAAACGGCTTGCAGATCATTGGAACTCCTTCCCCGATGCTCTCTAGTGTCGAGTTCCATCCACAATGGCTCCAAAACCCTCCTACTGCAGGATGAGCAAGTACTTCCTTCTGCGGTGCCCATTTCACAATGTAACCTCGATCTGAAACCATCTGACTAAACTCTTCAGGCAATGACTCTATCCATTCCGACTCACGTATTGACCCTGGCCTAATCACCCACAAGAAGTGTTGGTTGCTACTATCTAACCCCGAAGCTGTTTCCATCACTTCGTTGATTTCCATCAAAGCTAAGCTTCCCAAGCTTACAAATATCACAGAGTTTTGACTTCGTTTGTTCAACCATTCAATACAGCTCTTGTTCTCTTCAAGCAGACTTGTAGGAGCCGAGGCCACCATGTGAAGAGGGCCTACAGGGTACACTGGGATTTCTAGACGTTGTTGCAGCCACAACAGAGATGAGTTCTCTAGACAGCTTGTCGTGTTGATTATAACAGAAGAAGCTGTCCGTTTATCAACTGTATTCCTATAGATCTCCATTATGCTTTCTAATGATGCCCAACGTGACACCGGAAAGTCTTTGTATCTCAGGGGATGGAACTCTGGCACTAGCTCGTTCTGTTCTTCTTTGGGTTCTGCGAAAAAAAGTCAAGAACCATGCGGTTAGAGATTATACACACTAGTGAAAATAGAAACAGAGAAGTTTTAAAATACCATTGAAGGGAACCAGGGCATTTTCTGCATAGAGTTTTTCGAATACAGATCGGCAAGCAAAAGCAGTGGCACTTGTGGTGCTGAAAATAACGTTTGGGAGGTTGAACTCTTTGGCTGCAGCTTCAGCAAAGTACATGAACTCGTCGTAGATGACACATGCGATCTCATGACTTTGTTGTATCAACAACTGACCCAGACAGTCCTTGAAGCTCACCTGACACTCTTTGTTGAGCTTATGCAGAAACCGTATTGGCCCTAGATTCTTGAAATCAGACTCCGGTAAGCTTTCTGGAATGGTGACAAACTGAAAGTCAGTGGAGTCATCTGGAGGGTTAAAGTAATTGAATTTGGTCTGAGCAACGGTGATTGAGAAACCCTTCAAGTGAAGAGTTTTGGCAAGTTGCATCATTGGAGATATATGTCCTTGAGCTGGAACTGGAACCAACACTAGCCTTTTCCTCGCTCGCTTTTCCTCCATTTTTTTTTTCCTGTAAGAACAACTAAAAAGTAATCTCCCCTACGAGTTTTAATGAAAGAAGTATCTTCTCCATGTAAACATCATATTTTCAGGCTTGTGGGCTCTATTCACCACATGTGAAGTAGGCATGTGGTGTATGATGTATGTCAGTACGATAAGGCGGTTGCATCTCTTTATCTTGTTAGAGAAATCAGAGACAAAATCAAAGTTGCTTCTTACTTCTTGGTCCTCTTTGTCTTCTTTGGCTTCATGTAAAATTATTTATTTTTCTTCAATGCAACAATTCCATAATAGGCAAACTGCCAAAAGAGACTCATAATTGATTTGAATTGCTTTTTTTTTTTTTTTTTTTTAAAATGGATTTAAAAGAAAACCATGTACTTCACGAATTTTATTTGATCAAAACATTCACTGATCTGTTTTTTTTTTCCTGATGAACCAATCATTCAGTGATCTATTGTAATACATGAAGTGCAGCTCCTTAGTCAGTCTCCAAGTACTTGACGAGCTCATCCAATGCATTATATGAAGAGCCTCCGTTTCTCACACTAGCTTTGACCTTGTCTTTTAGAAGACGAGCTCTATCCCTCATGCATGCACCTTCTTCATCCACAATCAACCTTTTCACAGCTCTCTCGACCGTTACTCTTTCAACTTCACCTTCAAGCTGAATTCCTACACTCCAGACGCTTTCTATATACATAGCGTTTAACAACTGCTCGCCATGAAAAGGCCTGCAAATCATTGGAACTCCTTCCGCAATGCTCTCGAGCGTTGAGTTCCATCCACAGTGGCTCCAGAAGCCCCCCACTGCAGGATGCGCAAGTACTTCTATCTGCGGTGCCCATTTCACAATGTATCCTCTTTCTGACACCGTCTTTCGCAGTTCCTCTGGAAATGTCTCTATCCAATCGGGACAAGTGATAGAACCGCTTCCGGTGACCCATAAGAATGGTTGGTTGCTATCAGACAACCCCCACGCAGTCTCCACAACTTCCTTGGTTTCCATGTGAGCCATGCTTCCCATGCTTATGTATATGACTGACCTCGGTTTCTGCTTGTTCAGCCATTCAATGCAGCTTCTGTCTTGTTTCAATAAACTGGAAGGCGCTGAAGCTGTAATGTGAAGAGGGCCTAAGGGGTACACTGGAATTTTGAGTTCTTGTTGCAGCCAAGACAGAGACAAGCTCTCTAGACAGTTTGACGTGTTTATGATGAAAGCGGAAGCTGTTCTTTTGTTGACTATTTCCCTACGCATCTCCAGATGTGGCTCTAATGGCCCAAGTCCTGAAGGTCGTAGGTGTTTGTATCTTAATGGATACAAATTTTCAACCACCTTGTCTTGCACTTCTGGATCTGCAAATTAAAATGAAACCATTGTTAGTGAAACGATTGATCTTAGATGAGTTATTAAGCTTTTAGTTTAGGACACCTTCTATGTCGGAGAAGAACCTCTCGGCATTGAGTTTGCTGAGAACGCATCGTGATGCATGATTTGTAGCACTTGTAGTGGTGAAGATGACACAGGGAATCTTAAACTCTCTAGCTGCAGCTTCACACGAGTACATGGACTCGTCATAGATGATACATGCTATATCATTACCTTGTTGAAGCAACAACTGAGCTATACAATCCTTGAAGCTTGCCTCGTTCGTTTTGTTGTGCTTTAACGCAAACTCGATTGGCCCGAGTCTCTTCAGTTCAGACTCAGGTAAGCTTTCGGGTATGGTGACAAACTGAAACCCAGGGAAGTCTGGTGAAGGGCTTATTCGATTGAACTGTCCCTGAGCTACTGTAATTAAGAAGCCTTTCAAACTAAGGGCTTTCCCAAGCTGCATAAAGGGAGTTACATGTCCTTGTGCTGGAACTGGAACTAACACTATCCTTTTCTTTTCTTGCTTTTTCTCCATTGCTTAACCTCTATGTTGAAGATAGTTCTAGATCTAGTCCAAGAAGCAGGGGCTGATGCCTTTCTCAGTGCTGAAAATCAAGGAAGTTGGTGACACCTCTCTTTCTTTCTCTCTCCTTTCATTCCTCGTTGGACAACTGCTCTAAATAAATAATCCTTTATACTTATTAAAATCCCATTTCTATTAAAATACTTGTTTAAGTGTTCCTTTCATGTGCAAAAATTAGGTCAAGCCGTCAAGAGAGAAAAGAAGAAGAAAACTCTAGGTCATCTGATCTCCCTCCGTGGTTGGCGGTGCTCTTCATCGTCGCTATGTGAGGGAGGATCTCCTCTTTCTCTTTAGTTTAATCTAGGTTTCTATGGTTTATGGTGGTTTAGGTGAAGGTCGTTGTTGTCAAGTCGAGGGTTGCTTTAGATTTGGGTTGTGGTGCTTCTGTTTCTCTTTGGTTGCTTGCAGTTATGGTCAATTCTTTTTTCGCCTTGTTCTAGCTTTTTGGATTCGTCAGTGTGAGGTATATTTGCTGTGGAGGAATCTACTAGACCTCTCCTTTATCTACCATGGATTGGGCGAGCGTTTCGAGACGAAGCAGTGAGTTTGATTTGTAGGTTTTCTCTTGCGAGGAGGTCACCAGTTTTAGCTCTTTAGATCTCTATTCTGCCTAACGAGTATCCGCGTGTAAGACCTGTAAATCTTCGCCGGTGTTTTTCCCTTTAGCATTTCAAGTTCTTGTGTCCTTGAGCCTAGGTATTTGGTTTTGACTTGGTTCTGCCTTGACTCCGGTTTGCAACAGTCTCTGGTGTTGATGTAAGTTTATCCTCGCACATGCTTGTCCTGATGGTGCACCTGTTTTGGCTTGGTGGTGTACCCTTCAGGGTTGGGTTTGCCTAAGTCATGGGTTCTTTGGTTATCTTCGGTCTCATGTTTCTCAGGAGTGTCTGCGAGTTATGATCAGTCCATTAGTTCCAGTTTTAGTACCTGTGGCTCTCTAATGCTTTTTTTTCATATTATCCTACCTCATTGTTATTGTCTCCTTCTTTTGGGCTATTGCTTCCGGAGATATTATCATTTTCTGCCGGTTTTTGTAATCCACGGTGTGTTCCGTTATAAAAGTTTATAAAATTTTGAATTAAAAAAAAAAGTGTTCATTTCATGTGCCAACTACTATGTCTTAATGGGATAACAAAAGGAACACATTACCATTAATTTAGTTTTGTTTTGGCTGATGTAAGAGTTGATAGATTCTTCCTTCATGATTAACTTTCCCAATGCTGGAAAGTCAGGGAAGTTGGTGACCTCTCTCTCTCCCTCGTTGGACAACATCTCTAAATTAATGATCCATTATAATTATTAAAAAATCCTGTTTGTATTAAAATACTCCACAATCATCTAAATGATGCCTGCAATTTTATTCAGCTGTTAAGTGTCTCTCATGTGGCAACTACTTTATCTTAATGGAATAACAAAAGAAAGACAATAACATTAATTACAGAAACAGCCAGGTGTTATTTTTGTTAGTTTTGTATACGCTAAGGCCAACGTTAACAGTTAGAGAGTCCTCAAGTCTCTGACAAGAATTAAAAATATTAATTTAAATTATAATTATAACCAGATTTTAGTTAAAAATATTAATTTAAATTATAATTATAACTAGATTTTTATCCTTGTACATATCATTTTCATTAACAAAATTATTTAAGTAAGTTATAATTTTTTATATAACTTATAGATTTAAAAGTTTTATATATGTACGTCATATGTTTAAGGTATATTTTAGGTGTAGTAAATCGTAAACCGTGAGACAAATTCTTACATGCGTCATGCTAAAGGTGGGCGTTTGGACACCCTTTCGGACTACTCGGATTTTAGAATTTTAGACTTAGAGATGTAATCTTCATTTAGGTATTTATAAATTTTGGTCAGATTCAATTTGGATCTTTGCAGATATGATTCAAGTACAAATACCTGTTTAAATTATGTAAACAAAATAAAAATTTTAAATATAATTTAAAATCCAAAGTAAAAATAATATACAATATAGAAATTTGAATAGTTTTAACAAAATACTTAAACTTAACATGAAATTAGTTCTATTTCAATATTTGGATGGCAAACCGTAAGCATTTAGAGTATTTCTAGTGTTTTAAATATTTTTGACTATTTCAGATATTTACGTTTACATATTTTTGATATTTTCAAGTATTTTTAAGCATTTTGAATATTTGTGATTATTTTAGATATTTTTGAATATTAAATATAAACATAATTAATATATTTAAGCATATAAAGTCATTTCAATATTTTTGGGGATTCAAAATATTTTGGTTTGAACAAGGTTTGGTTTTGGTTCTTCGTGTATGATCTCACTAAAATTACCCTACAGAGTGAATTACTCTCTCAAATAAAAGGTTCTATCGTAGTACTTAAGAAACAAATCCACAAGGAGCTAGGGAACCTAATAGATCCAATCAGAGTGATTAAATTAGGTTGATTAGGTTTAAATATAAATAAGCAGGTTGTGAGCAAGGAAGTTGCTCGGTTGATTTGATTGGGTTTTTGGTACTTAGATGAAATAGCTAGACTTAGGGTTTTGTGGGAACCGAAATTCGCACTGTCGATTTACGTTTAAATTAGGAAACTAGGAAAACCCTAATTTCCCAGAGGTCCCGGATCTCTGCGAGAGCCAACGGCAACTGACCAATTATATGCGGAAATCATGGAAAGATAACAAACGAGTTTGGAGAAAACAGTAGATCTTATTTCGAGTCCGCATGAGAGAGTTGCGATCATTACAAGAGTTTCTAAGTACCGAGCATCCGTCCCGCTCGGTCGCTACATAGCGAACACATTTCATGTTTTCCGCCATTCGAACTCTCGGCACTTAGAAACTCTTGTAATGGTCGTAACGCTCTCACGCGGACTCGAAATAATATCTACTGTTTTCTCCAAACTCGTTTGTTATCTTTTCATGATTTCCGCATATATTTGGTCACTTGCCGTTGGCTCTCGCTGAGATCTGGGACCTCTGGGAAATTAGGGTTTTCCTAGTTTCCTAATTTAAACGTAAATCGACAGTGCGAATTTCGGTTCCCACATTGACTCTGTAGGTGTTGTCCATCAATGCTATGGTACTCCTGTCAATCGATCTTGGTTGGTGTATGTCGATCGATGCTCGGTGGTTGGTGTCGATCGACACCAATGTGACCCGCCAAAACTCATCAGACTTTCTACCTCGAAATCGCCTTCTTTCAGCTTCTCTTCCTTCACCACTTGCCAAAAATCATCCTCAATAATGGCATTCACGTGGTGCATCATCACATCATCCCCTACTCCTCTTGTTGAAGCTTCTTGCCTTCTAATAGCATCTCCTGTCTGCGCAACCTGTATCTCCATCTTCTTCACATGAGAACCCAAAGTTTCAAATTTGTGTTCAGGTTGTTGTAGACAGAATCTATCTTCCCATTGAAGTCCACTGTCATTCGCTACTGTGCCTCAAGAACCCTATCAAGCATCTCTTCGAACTTGTTGTGGGAAACGAAATTCGCACTGTCGATTTACGTTTAAATTAGGAAACTAGGAAAACCCTAATTTTCCAGAGGTCCCGGATCTCTGCGAGAGCCAACGGCAAGTGACCAAATATATGCGGAAATCATGGAAAGATAACAAACGAGTTTGGAGAAAACAGTAGATCTTATTTCGAGTCCGCATGAGAGAGTTGCGATCATTACAAGAGTTTCTAAGTACCGAGCATCCGTCCCGCTCGGTCGCTACATAGCGAACACATTTCATGTTTTCCGCCATTCGAACTCTCGGCACTTAGAAACTCTTGTAATGGTCGTAACGCTCTCACGCGGACTCGAAATAATATCTACTGTTTTCTCCAAACTCGTTTGTTATCTTTTCATGATTTCCGCATATATTTGGTCACTTGCCGTTGGCTCTCGCGCACGTTCGTCTGGTAATCGTGTGCCAGTCTTGGAAACAGAGCATGTCAAGAATAATTCCTCAGAGTTTCTAAGTGCCGAGGATTCTGAGTCTATAAAGTTGTCACTCGTGCCTCTCGCCTAGGACTCCTTATAAACTCGCTCCTAGGTCGGTTTACGTTTTTTCCTCTTCTGCCCTTAAGCCGTCATAACTTAAAAATGGAGATATTCCGTTTTTCCCGATCTTTCTAATTATCTTCGAATACTTCATATTTATCCGCGGAAACTTGACATTTATCTTTCCTTGCGAACCAAGCATAAACCGTCCTACGGTTTCTGGGTTTTTGGTTAAGAAATCGTAAGTGGGTTTCGAGTCACATCCTAGGTCTCTTTGGGCCGTTATTTGACTCGAAACGTTTATTTCGGCTTCTTTCGATAAAAATGAACTTTTTGCAGTTTTTATCGTAAAGTTCGATTGATGACTTCAAATGACGAGAAACATGAAATGGGTTGGCTACAGACTTCGGGAGATAGCATTAAAAAGTAGACGAGAATGCATGGATTCGTGTCGTATTGATTTCTAAGAAAGCACGGTCGCCACGTAGCGACCGAGTCGTGTGCGTGCTCGGTCGCTACGTTGCGACCGAGTTTCGGGGAGAGCTCGGTCGCTACGTAGCGACCGAGCTTCGGTGAGAGCCCGGTCACTACGTAGCGGCCGAGCTTCGGGGAAAGCTCGGTCGCTACCAAGCACGCCACGTAGCGACCGAGTCGTGTGCTTGCTCGGTCGCTACGTAGCGACCGAGCTTCGGGGAGAGCTCGGTCGCACCGAGCACGCTGCGTAGCGACCGAGCACGCTGCGTAGCGACCGAGCACGCTGCGTAGCGACCGAGCACGCTGCGTAGCGACCGAGCACGCTGCGTAGCGACCGAGCACGCTGCGTAGCGACCGAGCACGCTGCGTAGCGACCGAGCACGCTGCGTAGCGACCGAGCACGCTGCGTAGCGACCGAGCACGCTGCGTAGCGACCGAGCACGCTGCGTAGCGACCGAGCACGCTGCGTAGCGACCGAGCACGCTGCGTAGCGACCGAGCACGCTGCGTAGCGACCGAGCACGCTGCGTAGCGACCGAGCACGCTGCGTAGCGACCGAGCACGCTGCGTAGCGACCGATTACACTACGTACCGACCGAGCTTTGGTGAGAGCTCGGTCACTACGTAGCGACCAGCTTTTGCGCTGGTTGCTACGCGGCAACCTTGTTCTCGTCTTTTCTCCGATTCTTCGTAAAAATAGATCTTTTTCTAAGATTTATTTTTCGTAAAAACGTTCATGCCGATTTTTACGGACTTTCAGACATTGATTCCGTCGTGACCGATTTTGACCCCAACAGGGTTCTATTCAGGTAATCAGGATTATAATCCTATAGATGCTTAATAGTTATATGCATGATATTATCGAGCTCAAGCTCTTAATAACAAACCGATCGGCTATTGACCAGATGAAGTGTCGATCGATGATTCTAGAGGAATATCGATTGATACACTTGTTTCACCGTCAATCGATTATTCTATAGGAATATTGATCGACGAGCGTTAGTCAAGCTTTACGCACGGGTTGAATAATGCTCACTAGGCTTCCTAGATCAGCTTTCGCTTTATTCTAGCAATCCGAGCTCAATTAGGACAAATTTAAGGTGAGATGCAAGTGATGACTTGAGTCTACCACTCCTAGGTCAAGTTCTAGCTAGCTAAACTAGAAACATGCATTAATGACAATCCTAATGATGAATATCACAACTAGCAATCTATTGTTAGGGCTAATCCCTCATAACCTATTTAAACCATAAACCTAACAATAGAACTACTCAGACATAGCTAAGCAATTCATAACAGCAATGATAAGGTAAGAAAGCTGCATAGATAGATAGATAATAATGGAGTTCCAATCACAAATCTCTTTGGATCTTCTCTCTAAATCTACTAAAATTCTAGAAAACCTTTGCTGTGAAAATAAGAAAACAAGAAAGCACACCTTGCCTCTAACATGTTGGCAAGCTATAAATATTAGGTTAAAACTTGTTAAAGGTAATCTTGTAAATTGGTGAAGTCTTGGGCTCTAAGTCGGCTTAGAACAAAACGGGCTTCTGCGCGCTTCGCTGTCGATCGATGTCACAGGGTGTGCATCGATCGATTATTTCTTCTAAATGTCGACCGTTGGTCTTGCTCAACGGTCAGCTCGGATGCTCTCTCCAATTATCTCCAAAATGCTCAAAAATCATCACTTTCCTCCAAAACATTCCTGAACCTATAAATATACTAAATAGACTTTAGAATATAATAATTAGTTATTAAAACACTTATAAACCATGGGTAAAAGTGGGTAAAATTCATGGCCTATCAACTCCCCTAGACTTACCCTTTTGCTTGTCCTCAAGCAAAACATACATGTAGTCTCTCTGAAAGAGGTTTGAAAACAGTAGGGACTCACAGATTTAAATCTCATAATCATCACCTTAGGAAATCCTAGTCCCAAAAGCACACTATACCATATCCTAGTGTAGCAACCAAATTCACCTAGTCAACCACTTAGCAAATCCTATCTGACAATCCCCTCTACCAACCTCATTTCTTGCGTAAATAAAAGTATAGGCTTTACCTTGGGAGTATCGATCACATGATGCAAGGATGCTCAAACAAGTATCTGGACCTGCAAGTAAATAAGAGTTTCTTTCCTCTCTCTCTCTCTCTACTAATTTCTTTCTCAGTCAAAGTCTGCTTTATTGCAAGATCATTGACCAAGATTGGACATGCTTCCATGAATCAAGCTTTAATGGTTTTAGCCACCAAATCCTGTTCACTTCTTTTTGACCTATATCCTAGGATTATTTGTGAATCAAGCCTTGATGGTTGTAGCTACCAAGTCCTGTTCTAATCATTTACCTATAGAATTTTTATGAATCAAACATTAATGGTTGTAACCACTAAGGCATGTTCGAATTATTTTCCTAAATTATTATTTATAACTATATAAGTATATTTATTTATTTTTTTAAATACTAAATTTCGAAATAGAGAGAGAGAGAGAGAGCGAGGGTGATATATCTACACAAGGCTTTACCTTCCAAATTTGTTTAAAGAATCCGATCCCATGTATACCAAGCCCTAAGACAAAAAAAGTTGACCTCTGTTAGGTTGAAGGTCAGCTTTGGTTCCTTCAAACATTCTCATCAAGTGTAACATAGTTGACAGGTTGATCCACTTTAGTATCTTAGTGCTATCTGCAACTAGTAAGTCTAGAATGGTGTGGTTAGCTAACAAGCAAAATCAATAAGTTCATTGTCCTCTTCTTGACTCAATAAAAACTTATTTGAAAACATTTTAAATAAGGCTCATGAAATAAACTAATATCAGTAAACCTCTCCCCAGACATAAACTACACTGTCACCAGTGTAAATTCAGTCGGAGTTATGGTGATAACTAAAGCAAAAGGACTCAATGTAACAAGTTATAACGATATACCAGACCGGAGTATATGTCGATCGATGTAAAGATGTTTTCATCGGTCGCGGCAGGTTATGTTCTGTTGATCGATGTCGGTAGTGTTTCGTCGGTCGACTCTTGGCAATCGTCTACTCGGATCTTTTATGTTTTTTTTTATGGCCTGCAAAAATTTAAAACGAACATAAGTACTAAACTAATAAAAACCAATTAAAATTACCTAATAGTGGGTTGCCTCCCACTCAGCGCTTTGTTATAGTCATTTAGCTTGACTTTGGAGGTGATGTGACTAGTAATGTGGAAGGCTGGTACTTGCTGGGAAGCAAGTCTCCATCTCTTCTCTTCTCTTGTTGAACCATGTACCAGTGAAGTCTCTCATTGCCTTGTCTCCTCTGCGACATTTATCCTTCATTGTTGCAGTTGTATTCTCTATCTTCTGCAATCTGTCTCCTAGACTTTAAAGGTCGAACTGATGTCTCACAAGTGTGGCGTATGTGTCATCTGAGATCTCCTTTCCATGGTTGTTAACATCGGACATGGCTGATGTCACCTTTGTTACTACCTGTCCTCGGTCTGTTGGTGTGGCTTCGTTGATATTCAGTGTGATTGTCGGTCGATTTGTTGATTCGTCTATCGATCGATGTTGATGCCTCTGGACGACTCGCAATGTATTTCTGAATCTCAGCTATCTCCCTCTGCATTGCTTCTGTCTGAGAAGTCAAAGAACTGATGGTGTTGTTCCATGGGAAATAGATGTCATCACATCTCATGTCGAATCTGTTTTCTGATGCTCCCAGAGTTCCATATATCTCTTGTACTATCTGATCAAGTTCTGCTTTGGTGTAAAAATCTGGTACGAACTTCGTCGGGATTGATGGTGCTGGGTCATCGTTGATCGATGTCGAGAAGTTTCTGTCGATCGACGGTAGTGTAGTCGGCCGCATGCTCTGTCTGCATTCTGGCTATGTCTTGCCTCATCTCTTCCAAGCATGTAGTCAACCAACTAATGTTTTCATTCAATGGGTAGTAGACACCATCAATCTTCATCTGGAAGTCATCTTCTTTCTTTCCCTGTGCTCCACATATTCCATAAAGCATCTCACTGATCTCATCTTTGGTGTAGATTTCTGGTACCAGCTTGGTCTGTGTGAATGATCTTTCATGTTCTGGAAGACATATGTAGCTGTGCTCATCCATTGAGGCTCTTTCCAGAATATTTCTGATATCATCCTTGGACACATGGATGATGTGTCCATCTACACCCCGTGCATGTCCATGCTCATCTCTGTAGACTCCGTATTCATCCTTCTGTTCCCAGTGGAATCTCCTTACTTCATCACTTCGTAGGCTCTTTTTCCAAACTCTAGGCGTCTGTCTATCGATGTTGGGACGTCAATGTCGACCGACGGTCGAGTATGCTATCGATACTTTGGCTTGAAACAATCATCTACTCCACCAGTTGTGTAGTAGGATTCGTTTGTAACTCTCCTCTGGTGCTATGGGGTGTTGCGTTGTTGCACGAAGAGATTTTCTGCTCCATTAGCCATCTGAAGAATGTCTGCAATGTCCTCTCTGGATACTTGGAGTGCATGTTCATCCATTTCTCTTGCATAGCCTTCTGTATCCCTGAAAGTACCAAACTCATCTGGTGTTAGATGGTTATTATTCTGTTTAGGTTTTTCGCTTACAGTGGATGTTGGCTTTGAACGATTGTCGATCGATGGCGTTTAGCTCTGGTGAAAGGGCGATAGAAACGAGTGCCTCTTCCACAAGCTTCTGCAAAGAGTGAATCTGTATCTGAGCGTTCATGGTGGTTGAGCAGTTCTTCAGTGGTGAACCCTTCATGTAACTCGTCTGCTCCTGGCTCATGTATTTCACTTTCTATTGCGTAGCTCTCGTGATATTGATCATTTGCCCAACTACCAATTAAATGGTCTCCTTCTTTTGCATGGTCGACTCCATTGTCGATCGATGTTTAGTAGGTAATGCCGGTCGATGCTCGTCTGCGGTTTGTATGGTGATGATGAGTGTCGATCGATGTTGTGATGGTTCTGTCGATAGACGTCGCATTCCTTATTCCATAGGAATGGTGGAGAAGTCTATCTTCCTCAGCACGAATACCTTGATACTTTGTAGCTTGTTCCTCCTCATAATCCTCATCATACGCATCTGTATGCAGATCATCTCTGTCTATAGTAGCTACTGCAAAGGTGGGATTGTAATAGTCATTCTCCCAACTGTCAATAGAACCTTCTGGAGAATCGTCTATCACATCGTCTGGACTACTATCGATCGATTCTTCGAGGTGATTGTCGATCGATTTCCGATTGGCACTATCGATCGATGTGGGGGTGTGAGCTTCGATCGACGCGGAATACTCTGTCTCGTACTCAGCTCCACAGTGAAATGCTGGTATGAGTCCTGAATCATCGACTCTTCTGGAGGACGTCTGTGGCTGTGTAACTGGTATTGGATCAAAGTAGGCGTTCGGGTCTATGAGTGTCAGACACAACTGGTTGGTTTACATGTTGCACATTGCTCCTACTGTTCATAAGAAAGCTCTTCCAAGCAATAGAGACGAGTTCCAGTTCAGCTTGATATTCAAGACATGGAAATCAACCGGAACGAGGGCATTACCAATCTGCACCTCAAGGTCTCTGACAATTCCTCCTGAGTTCTTCTGAGAACAATCCACAAAAGTGAACGATTCCTTGAAAGGTTCCACCTTCAGACCTAGCTGGTCTGCCATAACTCTAGGTACGATGCTGACTGATGTTCCTGTGTCACACAATGCATGTGGGAACTCAATACCTTTTACCAGACATGGTATTGTAAACTTCCCATGATCACTCTTCTTCTTCTTCTTCAGTGTGATCCTATTCTTCATCTTTTCTCTGACCTGATGGAACATTCTCCTAATGTCCTCTTCAGTCTCCTTGGTCTCTCTGTAGAACATCCACAATATGTGGGTAAAGTAGGCTTCCTCGAATGTTTTCTCTAGTGGAATCCTGAGGACTCTCTTAAGAAAACTTTCCATCTCCTTCTCATTATCTCCCCTCTTCAGATGCTTAGCAACCTTTTCCTTTCTCTTCCTCAAGGTTCTCCCCATAGGAGCCTTATAAACTTCCATAGGTTCTGGTGCATCATTTGAATGTGTACTGATGGTCTCTGGTGGGTTAGCTGAAGGTTTCGGTTGTGGTCTGAGTGCTTTGATTCGTGCGCTGTCAATCTTTGGCACTGCACTCGGAATGTGAGAGGTGCTCGTCGATCGATGGGTACTGAAGGTTGTCGATCGGCGGTGGTCTCTCGTTGTCGATCGACGACTGGCTCAATTTGTAAAGGACTGGGCGAATGTGGGTGTCTTGCTGCGAACTCCTCGTGGGTCATGATCCTCACGGCATTGTACGATGCAACGGACTCTGAATATGTCGTCGATCGATTTTTTGGAAAGCTTGTCGATCGGTTTTGGTTGAAGTCCGTCGATCGATGTCCTAATTCTGACGTCGGTCGACACCAATGTGATCTGCCAAAACTCATCGAGCTTTCTAATTCGAAATCCCCTTCTTGCAGCTTCTCATACTTCACCACTTGCCAGAAATCATCATCAATGATGGCTTTCACATGGTGCTTTATTACATCATCTCCTATACCCGTTGTTAAAGCTTCTTGCTTCTTAACAACTTCTCCTGTCTGAACAACCTGCGCCTCCAACTTCTTCAGATGAATGCTCAAAGTCTCAAACTTTGTGTTCAGGTTGTTGTAGGCAAAATCAATCTTCCTATTGAAATCCACCGTCAGGTTCTGCTGTCCTTCAAGCACCCAATCAAGCATTGCTTTGACCTTTCTCTCTTGAGTCTGTGGTGGTGGTTTCTGGTAAGATGAGTTTCCATAACTCATGCTGTTGTTGCTGCTGTAGTTCTGGCTGTATGGTTTCTGGTACTGTGAACTCTGGTTGAAATTACTCCTCTATCCATTGTCATAAATGTTTCCACTCTGGTTTCCAGACCTCTGAAATCTAGTTCCACCAATGAAGTTCACATCCTCCTCTACTCCTACTCTATCCTCTGTGTCTACAACATCTGCATCCTCTACCAAGCAAGCCTGCTTCCTAAGAAGCTTGTGAACACTGTCCAACTTTGCTTTCACCTCATCCATCTGCTCCTTTCCAAGGATAACTGCAGATTTCTTTCTCTCAAAGTCAGTGTTCTTGGTGCTGTTGTTGGATGCTGAGTTCTCAATAAGTCTCACAGCTTCTTCTGGATTCCTAGTGTTGAAGTTCCCTTCGTTGGAAGCATCAAGAGCCATCTGATACTGCACTGCGATGCCTCTGAAGAAAGTACTGAGCAGCTGTACTTCATTGAATCCATGGTTTGGACAATCTCTCTGGTAAGACTTGAATCTGATCCAGGAGCTTCTGAATGGCTCTGTAGGCTCCTGAGTGAATGTAGCAATCTTGCTCCTCAAGTCTTCTTGCGTTCTTGATGTCGGCCCAGGATGTAAGAGATCCTGGTGGTAACTGCTTAAGCCAATGCGAAGCCTCTCCAGCAAGTGAGTACTTGAAGAGCTTGCAGAACAGGTAATCCTCAGGGACTCCATTGACTTTGATAGCAAATATAAAATCCTAGAACCTCTCCAGATGGTCCATAGGATGCTCCTGAGATAACCCACAGTAGGGTGTCTGTCCCACGAGTGTGTAGTACTGCGGCCTCAACTCGAAATCGCCTCTCTGGATAGTTGGAGGGCGAATAGCTGATCTGTTGGCATAGAACTGATCCGGACGATTGTAATCAGCCAACGTTCTGGGTCGAGCAGCCTCATCTACATGTTGAGCAATTCCTGTAGCATCAATATCGGGCTCAAGGATTACAGTCCCCTGAGCATCTATCCTCTGACCTGCTGCATTACACATATGACCCTCCTTGTCATGCAGGTCTCCATTCTCATCTCGCACAAGAACCAAAGTAGCAACCATGTCTCGCGGCTCAGTATCGATCGATGTTCAGGATGAAGTATCGATCGATGTCAGATGGAAGATATCGGTCGACGGAAGAGTGGCATCGGTCGATGGTGGTGAGCGAGTGTCAGACGACATAATCGGTGTCTGGGTCGACGGTGGTTGGCGAGAGTCGATCGACGAACTATCGTTGATGTCGATCGATGAGAAGTGTCTTTCTTTGCGGATCGAACGTTCCAAGCTTGCGGGATCTGATGAGAATATAAATTGAGTTTCCTTGTTGCTTCTGGTACTATTGGGCATGCACCTTGAAAGACAAGAAATTTTTATGCCAGAAAGTAGTTTAAAGAAGCAATCTATACAAAATCAGACTAAATCTATAGGCGATCAAAGTTCCCCGGCAACGACGCTAAATTTGATCTCACTCAAATTACCCTAAGGAGTGAATGACTCTCTCAAATAAGAGGTTCTATCGTAGTACTTAGGGATTGAATCCACAAGGAGCTAGGGAACCTAATAGATCTAATCAGAGAGATTAAGAAGGTTGATTATGTTTAAATATAAATAAGCAGGTTGTGAGCAATGAAGTTGCTCGGTTGATTTGATTGGGTTTTTGGTACTTAGATGAAATAGCTAGACTTAGGGTTTCTATTCAGGTAATCATGATTAGAATCCTATAGATGCTTAATAGTTATATGCATGATATTATAGAGCTCAAGCTCTTAATAACAAACCGATCGGCGTTCGCTTTCTAAGTTTGTCTATTGACCAGATGAAGTGTCAATCGATGATTCTAGAGGAATATCGATCGATACACTTGTTTCACCGTCGATCGATTATTCTATAGGACTATCAATCGGCGAGTGTAAGTCAAGCCTTACGCACGGATTGAATAATGCTCACTAGGCTTCCTAGATCAGCTTTCGCCTTACTCTAGCAATCCTAGCTCAATTAGGACAGATTCAGGGTGAAATGCAAGTGATGACTTAGAGTTTGCAACTCCTAGGTCAAGTTCTAGCTAGCTAAACTAGAAACATACATTAATGACAATCCTAATGATGAATACAACTAGCAATCTATAGTTGGGGCTAATCCCTCGTAGCATATTTAAACCCTAAACCTAACAATAAAACTACTCAGACATAGCTAAGCAATTCATAACATCATTGAAAAGGTAAAAAAACTGCATAAATAGATAGATAATAATGGAGTTCCAATTACAAATCTCTTTGGATCTTCTCTCCAACACTACTAAAATTCTAGAAAACTTTTGCTGTGAAAATTTAAAAACAAGAAAGTAGACCTTGCCTCTAACATGTTGGCAAGCTATAAATATTAGGTTAAAACTCGTTAGAGGCAATCTTGTAAATTGGTGAAGTCTTGGGCTCTAAGTCGGCTTGGAACAAAACGGGCTTCTGCGCGCTTCGCTGTCGATCAATGTCACAGGGTGTGCATCAATCGATTATTAAATATCGACCGCTGGTCTTGCTCGACGGTAAGCTCGGATGCTCTCTCCAATTATCTCCAAAATTCTCCAAAATTATCACTTTCTTCCAAAACATTTCTGAACTTATAAATATACTAAATAGACTCTAGAATATAGTAATTAGTTATTAAAACACTTGTAAAGCATTACTAAATGTGGATAAAATCCATGGTCTATCAATGTACCAAAATTTTGGACCCGTTTGTATATTTTACCGGCTTTGAATAAACTTTTGTATATTTCGGTCATATTCAGTTCGATTTTTCGGTTTTGAATAACTGATTCAACATATTTGGAATTAAATAATATATCATCAAACAAGTAATAAAAGGAAGATATAAACCTTAGATAGAGTGTCCATGTAGGCGAAAATAATCGGCCAATGAAAATCTATATTTTTGCCATGTCACCTCCTCTATTTGTTTTTACAAAATGATCTTTTAACTTTTTACTTAAACAATTATAACTAAAAATATTTTTTTTAGTAAAATATATTATTTATATAAATATAATTATATTTTTTTATTTACATAATAGTTTGTAAAGAAATATTTAGTGTAAATAATATCATAATTTTATAAAATACTAAAATAAATTGGGCTGATTTTCAACTTTCACAAATAAAAATATTATTTGTAAAATTAGAATAGAATATATCAAGAATATTCTTTTTTAGGAGAGAAAGTAGAAAAATACATCGTAGAAAAATACATCTCTATTATGAAATTCCTCTATTTTAGAGAAAAAAAATAGAGCAATACATTGGAGATGGTCTAAGGCATGACCGACGTAAATAATCGACGTTGAGATTTCAGCTTTTCTGATTCTTACTATTCTAATGTTTCAATATAATTTGAATATTCCTTTTGTTTTATAATATAATGATTTAAAAGTATTTTCACTATATAAATTGTTTTTATATTTCAATGTAACTTTATATTTATTAGATATTGCGTGGCCAATTAAATTATGTAAATTACTGTGTAATTGATTAAATTTATATATTAAATGACAGTTTTCTAAAATAATAACTTTTAAATATTACAGATTTTAATTAAAACTGATTACATTTTGAAACAGATAGAGTAATCTATAAACTAACTTTATATAGATATGATGACAAAATTGTAAAGTGGTGTCACCTTGAATTTCTCTCATTCTGTGCATTCCTAATTGGAAGGAGATAATCAACTTCTAATATTATATTACTCTCAGTATATTAGAAATGGTCGAACCGTAAACCAATTAAGGATGATGTAAGGAAGACATAAAGATTTATTTCCAGTTATCACAAATATAGAATCATTTGAAATATTTTAATTCTGTCCAGCGTAGGACAACAGAGAAGAGTTTCCATACCTTCTAATATTTTAATATCTCACTATATTAGTGGCTAAATCAATTTTCTCTATCACAAATACTCACTTCATTCTTGGAGTTTAAGCTTTTCTATCTGAAGATATTAGTAGTTTGATCCCAAAAAAAAAAAAAAAACGGTCGAACTGTACATTGTAATTGGAGAAAAAAAACAAACAAAAATCAACCGAAGACTTTTAAGGTATATGAAACAAAAATTGAAAATAGCAATTCTCTGCAATTAAAAAATAAGACAATAAAATTGTAAAAATACAAAATAAAACAAAAAATCTGCACAGAAAGAAATATTTAGTAAAATAAAATCATAATATAATTTCCATAATTGATAGTGCTCAGTTACACTAAAAAATCTAAATTTACAACATACACAGTTTTATTTACATCTTTAAACTAATTATCTAATTTAAATGATTTTAAAAAAGTGTCAGCACGAAGAGTTATAAAATATACGATAAATATAATACATAACGTTAAAAATACATTATCACTGATCACTAAAAAATCATGTTAGTAGTAATAAAAATGAAATGACAACACATTTATTAAAACCATAGAACGGCACGCAACAAGGTGTTATTAAATATACAAACTACAAATTAAATTTGCTCAACGCAAACACACATAAAAATGAGACATCATATTTGGATATATTTAAATAAATAATTTTAAATTTATTATATTCTTGTTAATTTTAAAATTCCATAAAAAGAAACTAAATTATTAAAAATTTAATATACAAATAAAACTAAATAAATATTTTGTAACGTCAAAATAATAAATGAATAAAAAATATATTATGTTAATAAAATAGATTTTAGATCTTAAAGACTTTTAATTCATGTAATATTACAAAATTCAAAATTTGTTTATTACAATTAATATTTTACCATTAGATATATTAAAATAATATTCTAGATCGATATTCAATTGTCAGTTTTCAACTATTACTCGCAAAACAATATTATTAAGTACGCTTTTTTTTTTGAAATTGGGGGTGGGGTGGGGGTTTATATTTTAAGTAGGTTATTGGAGTAATTTTTCTTTTTGTGAATTTATTCGAGATGAGATTCCGATCTTTTAAACTAAGATAATTTATGTTCTATACATAATTATATATTTTTTTACGTAACTCTAAAATCTCGAAATTGATTTTTCATATTTTATTAGTTAATTGTGTTACATATAATAGAAATATTTACTTCAAACCCTTGTCCTCGAGTTGACGATTTAACGTCCGATTAAGCGTGACGTGGGAGGTTAACGTGGCGAACTGGATCGATACGGTTGGATTCTACGCTCAACCGAACCGTTAATAGGCGTTTCAAGCGTAGAACTGAAAAACTCGGCCGTATTAATATGTAAAACCGCCTAGTCAAACTCGTTACTTCATCGGTGATAACTTATCACAGCAGAAATTAATGATGGGTTTCGTACCAAAAGAAAATGGTTTTGTTCCTGTTAGTAAGATTGAGTTTCGCAAATGTTCAAAAAAAAAAAATATTGAGTTTCGGTGTGCAGAGTTTTTTTTTTCAGAGAAGAAGTATAGAAGAGTTTTGTGGGTCCCAGTAATAGTTTAAGATCTTGCATACCATGGACCATAGTGAAACTTATGGAATTAGAGCATCATTATCCTAGAGACCCTAAATAGGTCTCTTATTTTTTTTTAATACTTTTTAATTGTAAAAGTGAATTAAGAGACTAGATTAAGAGAGCCTAAAATTTACGTGCTCCATTGCAAGTCTCTTATTTAAGGGTTCTTTAAAAAAAAAAATTAATTAAACACCAAATTTTTTTTTTATTTTTCTTATTAAACTTAAATTTTTTTTAAAAAATATAGTACAAGATAACATTTTAAACATTGATTTTAAAATAAAAACATAAAAAATAAAAACGAAGGAATTTTGTTTGATGACTTTGTGAGAAGAATGGAAATTGTTTTGTGATTAAATAGAACTTGTGCGATGACCCTGAGATGACCGTGAGAAGGAGAGAAGAAATAACTTGTTTGATGAGTGAATGAATTTGTCTATAAAATGAGTACATAATTCTAGATATATCACCAACCAAACAGAGCGACCAACCATTAAGCTTAATCTGCAGCAATGGTCCAACAACAGATCCTAGAGTGTATGTTCTTGGTAACATCTTTACTAAACCTTGATCACATTGCAACGAAACCTAGACAGAGTTACTGAGAATAAGGGAATTACTCACAAAGGTCAGTTTCCGATAGTCCACAGATGAACCAATTTCACGAACCACACATCTTTCCTACAACAATTTCTCTTTAGTATCAGTCACACAGCATAATGGACCCCATGAAACGAGCTCAGGGCATTGATAGTAAGAGGAGTTTGCATACCCTTAATGCGGCTATAAAAGGAAGGAATAGGTCCCTCTATAAACCCCTTTCATAAAGATTATCTGGAGCACGGTTCAATGTAGCAACAAGAACCTACACTTTCCTCCAGTTACACACATGAATAAACTTTTAAATAACTGTCTGTTTATGTCCAATAGGTTTGAAGAGGTTAGAAAGACGAAGGTTGTAGAGATAACTTACAATGCCATTGTTAAACAAGTGTCTAAAGAGACGGTTTAGTATCAGAGCAGCAGCTACATCATTTACCTTTTACAAAGAAAAAAGATCAATAAAGAAAGGTAGAGCAAATTAATAACACAGTGAAGATGAGCGTCACATACCATGAACTCATCTAAGCATAGTAATATAGCTTCATCGGCTATTTCCAGGCCAACGACTTCAAGTGGATCTTCAAGACCCTTGTGCATCTACAGAACGCTTCATCAGCTATTTCCAGGCACACGCTTCATAACTAAACACCAAACACAATAAAGATAACATAAGACAGAGCTAGCAAACAAAGAGTAGAAACAAATCAGAACCCATGCTTTGATGAGAGTACGAGAATCAGCAGCGACCATGACAGCTTCTTTCTGTAACCCATCAAACTGAAACCCCCAAAACAAAGAGATCACCCCACATTGCTACAGAGGAAGAATCCAATAGAATTTTATCAAAGTTTATGAAATTCACATCTGTGGTGCTGGGAAGATCAAAGGAGGGCACAATAGAAAACCCATCAAGCATATCGTTGCTCGAGCCAAAGCCAATCGTAGGCATGGAGGTCTCGAACCCACTTGTTTCAAGCTTCATCTTTTTAAAACCCTACAGAATCATTCAAAACCCACCCAATTGAAGCAAAATACAAGTAATCAAAAGATAATCTAGCCTGAGGTATACCAAAACCCGATGCCAAATCAAAGTGCTTTTCTCTCAAAAAACCCATATCAGATCTTTGTGCTTGTATAAACCCTAAACCTTCATCGATATTAAAGATACTAGAGCTCGATTAAGGATCGGGAACGTACCTTGCTGTAAAAAAGAGAGAAAAGAGGAGAGATCAATCATGAATGGAAACAGAGTGATTTCATCCATTGGGAGAGAGATAGAGATGAGAGAGAGAGAGACAAGCAACTTCTCTTGTTTCCTCTAATTAAGATAAGTTTTCTCACAATCATGCGAATTTTTCTTTTTTTTTAATTCAATTAATACTAAGAGACGGGAGTTGTATACCCCGTTAATGATGCTCTTATTTCCCTGTTGTCTTCTACCAAAGTGATGTATTGACACTACAAAAGAAAGATTGAATTATATCACTTTACTTGTATCACAAATATAATTGATATTATTTTAAATTACTTATGTAGAAATGATACAATTATTCATAATTTAAGATCAGCTATAATAATTGATGTTATTGTTAATTAAATTAACATCAGTTTAATAAAATGATATAATTTCTATTAATTTGTACCACTTTAACAAAATTGATACAATTATATAAATTTATATCATTTAGATAACTGATACATTAACGTTTTTTTGGTTAGGATCACTTTTTAAAATGATAATGATCTTGCATCAATAATAAATTGATACTAACAAAATTATATAAACTTATATCATTTAGATAACTGATACATAACGTTTTTTGGTTAGCATCACTTTTTAAAATGATAACAATCTTGCATCAATAATAAACTGATACTAACAAATATGTATAAGTATAACTATAATTTACATTAGCATCAATTTAATAGAATGATGTTACTTTTAAAAAATGGCCTCATTTAAAAAAATTATTAAAATTTTAGCTAGATTTACGAGATGCAGTTACTATTTTTTAGCTTTAATTAATTTTCTGGTTTTAATTTAATTAGCCCATGATCTTCTATAAGACTATAACTGTTTCATCTTAACTAAAAAAACTTATGATTTTTCTGTCAAGTTCCTCTCATAGTCTCATTCATCCGTTTCTCTTCCTCTCACTTATAAAACTTTTTTCAGTTAAAAATCTATTGCTCTACTCTATTTGATTTATTAAAAAATGTCAACAAGAATTCAGCATTTTTTTCTTATAGATCGTGATGTTGATGATTGTATTTATTCTTATGCAGGATGTGAAAGGAAACAAGGATCTCCTAGCCTCACGAACCTGTTGAAAATTTTCTGGAAAGGTAACACTTTTCTTCTTTTGTTTTTCTTCTAAGTCTTTTTTGAAACTATATTTATTTTCTTCTATTAATGGTTTAAGGATTTTTTTTTTTTAATATTAGGCTTGGTTTTTTTTTTTTTTTTGATAATCCAGGTATCCGGACATCCCGGAGGGAACCCGACTAGTGCCTAAGTACACCTCCGCAGAAGACATCCTGGAGAGCCGTCTTTTCACCCCAATTTAATCGACGGTGGCCAGTGGAAATCGAAGGAACCGTTCTGGGAAATGCGGCTGAAGGAGAATGCTTCGATGAATCTCCTAACTTACTAAATCGACTCAGTTTTTACATCAGCAATAAGGATTGAAAGGATTGAAGATGAAATTAAAGAAGAATAATTCGTTTTATTTGTTTTACATTCTTCTCTGAATTCATATTCTTTTTTTCTTTTGGTTTTTACTTCTTCTTAGTTTTTCCTTGTTCTTCAGATTGTATGTCAATGGAAAAATATTAATAAGTAGTTTATATAAAATATTTATTTATTCTGTTTAATGCCATAAATTTAACATCAAATTATAAATTAAAATATTTTAAATCGATGGTTTAAATTATATAATTATCAAAATTAATTTCAAATTTTTAATTAATATTTATCTATTTATTAATAAAATATAAAAACTAAAATCAGTTATTTTAACCGATACGAAACTAACATCATTTTGCAAAACCGATGTAAATATTAATATCATTTATTTGAATTGATACACATTGATATCACTTATGATAATTGAAGTAAATATTTGATATTTTTTCATCAGTTACTAATAAAATGATGTTAATTATTTGCATCACCACTTTCAGAGTTATTTAAATAAGTGATACAAAATTATATTACATCATTTATAAGTAATGCAAATATTAAAAATAAATGATGCTAGACCATCTTTTTTCGGTAGTGTGATTTTGTCTTAGTGGTTTGCAAACGCACCACCACTGTTATCTCCGGCGATGTATTAATGATGTTTTATACATATAATATTACACACAAAATTTATATTATACATATAAATGAGATATTATATATATATATAAAAGGACAAAAATTCCTCCCCGCGTAATCCCCGTATTTTTCCTGCTTTTTCAATAACTCGCTAGGCCCCAGTGTGCCGCACGCGTAGCGCCTAGCGAGTTTCCGAACAAGGCTTCAAACTAAAAATATAAAAAAACAAATTTAAAAATTAGTTATATATAATTTAATATACAAAAATTCACGTACAAATAAAAATGATTAATGTAACAAATTTAAATATATTATCCGCGCGGAGAAAGGATCTAGTGTCATTAATAATAAGATTGTATTGAATGATTGTAATTAGGATATTTTCACAATTTGAAAATAAGAACATCCATGTGTGTTATTTTTGTTCGTTTTGTTTTGGCTGATGTAAGAGTTGATAGGTTCTTCATTCATGAATTAAATATCAAAATCTTTTATCGTTTTACTTTTTTCAATGAAATAACATTTCCTGATGTAGCTCAAATTACCCTAGAGCAATTCTCTCAAATAAGAGATCGATTGCAACACTCAGAAATCAAATCCACATGGAGCGTATATCATACAATAGAGAATAAATATCAAGATTAAGGTAGACAATAATATTAAAAGCAGTAAATAAAACAATTAATAGGTTGTGAGATATATGAAAAAAGCGCCAGACTTGTGGTATTTCGAACAGGAAACCAGAGCTATAATTTATTGATGCTAAGGGTTTAATAAGAACCGTCCTAGAACTCAAATTCAATGAGTAAGACATCCAGCTCTAGCTACGAGTCTAGTCATATGTCTAAATCTCAGAATTCCAACTCTTGCTTGCGAACTAAATTGTTCAGACAAGCATTAGGATCCAATTTGATTTGTTCACTAAATTATCTAAACCAACTCTCGTTATATTTATCAACCTAGCTCAGCAGGAGTCAAACCCACTCTCGCGGTTGTCGATTATCCTATGGTCATGTTTCTAGTTCGCTATTCTAAAACACAAGCAATAAGATCAATCATGTGAAGGATCCAAGATAATAAACTCAACAGTTCTATACTTTACAAGTTCACCAAAGCCCTAGAAAACCGTAAATCTGACAACTAGACTACTCATCTTATTATATAAAGCTTAGTTCTTTTTTTTTTTTTTTGACATCAAACATCTACCGACTCATACTGACTCTGTAAACCAAACCGGTAACTCCGCATCCATGTGAACGACGAAAGACGGTTGTTTCCTAGCACTGCGTGCTAAGCTATCCGCCTTTTGATTCTCCGTCCGAGGTACATGAATGATCTCCGAGTTTAAGAAGTTTCTTTTCAAAAGCTTAATGTCTTCCTGGTAACTGTGAAACGCTGGCCATTCTTCTTGTTTGAAACCATCTTTACCAATTGAGAACAATCCGTCGCAAAGGTGACCTGAAATTGCCTTAAATTCCTCATACATTCCATTGCCCAGATTAGCGCTTCCACTTCCGAATGAAGAGGTGAAAGGCTTGCCCTTACATTCTTTGCCCCTAACAATCCATCAAAACCCGCTAAAGTACTGTACCAACACATGTACTAACCTTGCCCCTAAATGGTTCTTCAAACTTGCTAATTAACACGATCGTGACACATGACACTTATATATTTAAGATTGTGACATGTGTTAATCTATCCCATGATTAAAATTATATATAGTAAGATACTAACAAAAACAAATTTTATTAAAAAGTAATTATAAATATTATTTAATAGTAATTTTCCTTTTTTAAAATCATAATCAAAAGATAATTGCAAAAAGATTATTTGATAATAATTTTCCTTCTAATATTGTGATACGTGTTTAAATATATTAAAAATATATATACTAAGATATTAACAAAAACAAATTTTATTAAAAATTAATTATGAATATTATTAATAGTAATTTTCCTCTTTTTAAATCCTAATCAAAAGATAATTGCAAAAGATTATTTGATAATAATTTTAATTTTGTGACATGTTTTTAAATATATAATGATTAAAAAGATATATATATATATATATATAATAAGATAATAAAAACTAATTTTGAAAAAAAATTATTTAATCGGAAAACAATTTTAAAAAATATTTAGCAGTAATTTCTTAAAAAAAATTTCATTTTCAAAATCTTAAAAATTATTTAATATAGTTTTCATTTTCTAAATTTTTAATGATAATATAATTATAAAAGATTATATTGTGCATGGTTCTTCAAAATTAATAATTAACATGATTGTAACACATGTTAGTTATATACTGAAAAATGTGACATGTGTTCAACTATCTCATAATCAAAAAAATATATACTAAAATAATAAAAACGATTTTCTTAATAATTAATTATAAATATTAATTAATAGTCTTATTATTTTTATTATTATTATCCTATTATATAAAGCTTGATTATTCAAACTTGCTACTTAACATGATTGTGACACATGTCAGTTATATATTTAAAAATGTGATGTGTTAAACTATCTCATATTCAAAAATATATATACTAAAATAATATAAACGATTTGCTTAAAAATAAATTATAAATATTATTTAATATTCTTATTAGGGCAATTCTCCTAAATAGACTATTTTCAAGTTTTGGTCACAAAAATAGACCACAAGGAGGAAAATGACCAAAATGTTTCATTTAATAGGTAAAACGACCCTAATACCCTAGATATATAAAAAAATTAAAAAATAAAAAAAGAAAATTTTCTTATAGTTTAAATTATATGTTTTCAAATTCGAACTTTTTTATTAATTCTTTTTTAAAATTTTTTTTTCGATTTTTGTTTTTATTTTTTTTTCAAACTTTCTTTTTCTAATTCGAAAATACTTTTTGAAAATATTTTTAAATTTTTTATTTTTGATTTTTTAATATTTATTTTTTATTTTATAAAAATTTAAACGTCAATCCCAAATCCCCACCCTTTAACTCTAAACCCTAAGGTTTGGATTAGTTAACCCTAGGGGTATAAATGTATATTTACCTCTTTAATGAAACATTTTGGTCATTTTGATCCTTAAAGTCTATATTTGTGACAAAAAACTTTTTTTGTGCTATTCTAGGGTATTTCTCTTCTTATTATTATATTATTATTTTTTGTGTTAAAAAAATATAAACCAAAAGTAATTTCAAATATTTCACCTGATATGATTGTGACATGTGTCAATTAAATAAATTAGATTGTGAATGTGTTAATAAAAACTGTCATTATGTGAAAATAACTTCTTCTTTTTCTAAAATTCTAAACACAATATATTTCTAAGAGAACATTATTTTCTAATCTTAGCCAATTATTTTTTTGAAAATCCTAACGAGAGAGAATTGTAAAATTTTATTTAATAGTAATTTTTACTTTAAAAATTAGTGATAAACATTATAGTGACAATTATTCAATTAGAAAGAAAAAATGCAAAACATATTAGTGATATTGAAAAAATGAATTTTGAAAATGAAAACTTTTTAAATATTTGATATTAACTAGAAATAATTATTTGATATAAATTTTATTTTTATAAATCCTAGACAAAATATAATTGTAAAAGATTATGTAATATTAATTTACTTTTCTAAAATCCTAAAAAAATGTAACTGAATATTTGATAGTTGTTTTCATTTTGTATAAAAAAATCCTAAATAAAAGAAATTTGTATCATATTTTTAAGTCCTAACCAAAAGAAAATTGTAGAAATTTATTTGATAATGTTTTTAAGGGAGTATTTGATGATGAACATGATACTAAAAATTATTTAATGAAAAAAGTAGTGTAAAATTAGTATCGATACGAATTGTAAAATTAGTAATTTTAAAATTCTTTATTAATAACTAAAAATAATTATTTGATAGAAATTTATTTTTATTTCTGAAATTCTAAAGAGAAGATAATTGTAATAGGTAATATGACAGTAATTTTTCTTTTCTAAAATCTTAAACACAATTGTAAAATAGTATTTAATATTTTTTTTATTTTTTTAAATTGTAAATAAAAAGGAGATTTATAAACTATAATATTTTCCTTTTTAAAAAAAAACTTAGCAAAATATAATTTAAGAGACTTATTTAATAAATTATTAAATTAGTACATAAGAACATTGACACGATTGGTGTATTTGAAGTTTATATCTTTTTACTTTTCATTCAATTTCTTATTCCGGGTTGTATTCAGTTTAATGTTTAGGTATAGTATTTTTTTCTAATCCTAAGTACAAAGTTTATAACAATTCATCTATGCACCATGATTATAAAATACAAATATTAACTTGAACTTATGTGTGAAAACAAGTTTTTATTATAAAATAAATCTCAAACAACATGCAAAAAAAAATCATAAAACTATAATAAAATGATTTATTATTTTATGGTTTTAACTAAATTAAAACATCAAACAAAACTCGTTGCAACGCGACGGGCTCATATCTTGTACATAATAAAGCAAGATATAGAGATTTTTCAATGAATTGCATTAAAAAGTAGAGATAGAAATACTGGAGTTCCAATCAAATCTCTGAACGAGTCTTATGATCTTCTCTCCAAAAGTTTCTAAGAATAATAAAAAACTTGATGTAATGTGCTAGTCTAAACAATGGCTTTATAAACTTTATAAATAGGTTAAAATTTGGGCCGGGAGGGGGCCATCTTGTAATATATGGAAAATTATGGGCCAATTTGATTATGGAAATCTAGCCAGCCCATAAAGTCGCATCGATGTCGGGCAACTCCAAAGAAGGTGTCGATCGACATTCCTTCCAAATCTCTACTATGACTTATGTTTTCTTAAACCGCTACAAGTTTATTCATCTGTAAACTCCAAATGGTTTCATGATCTCTATATTTCTCCAAAATACCTACACCTGAAAAAGACTAAAATATACTCGAAACATAATATAAAGACTATAAGTAGGACTTATACTATGGCTAAAACCGAAAAAAACATAGTATATCAGTTTCCTTGAAACGAGGAACGACTCCATTATTATAGGTTTAGTATACCTAATGATAATGTCTCTTCGTCTTCCACGCTGGTACAGACCTAGATAGGCTGTCTCTTAATGGGTCACTTGAAGGGGGCGAGGTTGGATGAAAAGTGATGAAGATGTATTTTGCTCAAGAGTTATGGGATGCTCACAAGTTGTTTTGTTGCTCCTGAGACACTTGATCACCATGTTTGGTGTCTAGGATGGATCACAGTAGATCACTCTTCCTCTGTGTGTAATATAGGACACGTTCACCACTGTGAAAAAGGAGGCAAAGTCTCTAAGAACAATTTGGTCTTGCACCAAAAATAAGTTTTATTAAAAGATAGGTTGACTGATAAAAAACCTGGTTCTTCTTGTTTAAAGCATAAAACTGAAAACCATTCCTAAAACAAAGTGGTTAATGAAAACCAGATCCTAATTGGTTTAAGAGAGCTAAATCGACTCTTAATGGGTTTAGAAAGTTCAAATAATAATCCTAATAGGTTTACATAAATAATAAAATAAAATACACTTAAAATAGACCAACATGGTCATGGCTAAATTTCTTCGGCTAATCATAAACCAATATGGCTTGTCATTCCACTTCATGGACCAATTAGGGCTTTTTACCAACTCCTTCTTTGGCTTGTTCCACTTCAACTATGGTGATACACTGAAATTGAATCCATGCTACTGTCAAGTTAACAGTGTTATTGCAATATGCTTAGATTCAATCCAGAGGAACAGTTTACACTTTATTCTATTGGTTCGACTACAAGCTAAAACAATGGTGGGTTTTAAGATTTGATTGGAAGTGTAGAGCACAAGTAACAAGCAATTTAAGGGGTTTTTCAAGATTATAAGCAAGCTAGCCTAGAGTGATCAATCGGTTAACAAGGGGGCAAGCTAAACAACTATTCAAGTTCTTTAAGATCGAGTCTAGAACTCGGTTAACTAGGTAGATCAACCCACTCTCGTGGAGCTGTTCCTTTTATCGATCGACCTCAACACCTAAACTATCGTTTGGGATGAGGTGCGACAATAAACCTTAAGAGCTGACCTGATATGTTCACACGGCACCTTAATATCTACTTTCGCTGATTGGGGATGTCATGCTCATGCAAAACGTGTCAAGTAATCTAATGCACGTTTAATGATTAGATCTACTTAAGTTCATGCATCAAGTGATCAATTTAATGCAAGCAATATGACTGGCAATGAATGAAGACTATTGATGATACTTATTTGTGTTCAGCTCGCGATCTAGCAACCCTAACACCCTAGGCTAATAAGATCGACTACTCAGTCATAGCCAAGTAAACACATGCGATTCTTAAGAATACATGATACGATAGAATAGAAATAAAAATAAGGTTCAGGATAATCTTTTCGGGGATGAGAAAGATGGAGCCGTCTCCCTTACAAAGCAATTCCAAAGTAAACTTGTCTTGCAAAAACTAGGGTGAGAAATAAAACAAATGATAGAGACGCTTTTATAAGGAAACACCATTAGGTTAGAGAAGAAGTAGGACAGATAGGGAAAACTTAACTTGGATGTTTCCTTAAATGTCGGGAACAATCACTCGGACTGTTCCTTGAGGGGAACAATCGTCAGACTGCTCAGCCTTGCTGTACCGCAGGAAATCCTCCAAATATGGCATCTTTTCGCCTATCTCCGACTCTGTAACCTACTCCAGACCTGTAATGACTCGAAAAGGACTAGGAAGACTAGAAAAAGACTTGGAAACCAATTAGAAAACATATATACAATGATGTCAAAAACACCATATATCAATTCCCCCAGACTTAGATCCTTTTTTGTCCTCAAACAATGTCAAGTATCAAGAACATGGAGAAAGGTTTGAAAGTGTGGGAACTCGCATATTCTCAATAACCATACCATAACCAAAAATCTCTGAACCATATAAGAAATCGACTAGGATGACACACCTTTACCAGAACCGCACTGACTGCTGTTCAAAAATCGGCTCCATACTCTATTTCTCAAACCTGAAAAATCTACACCTTCGAGACAGAAATCCTTATATTCAACTAAGAGTTGCGTGAGCTTCTCGTCACATATACTATTCAGGGTAGACGGGCTAGGTGTGAAAAAGACTATTTTCATGGTGGAGCTAAAAGTGTTTAGGGGATACCATTTTTATAGAGGATGCAGGATATCGCACAAAACTGCAAGAGAGGACGGATCCATTGATGTCCACAGCCTCTACTCGTTTTTTCCTCTTCTGGTGCGATTGTTCTGATGACAGAACAGGCGACTGACTGTTCTGCTTTCAACTTTCCTCCGCATACTCTTCAGCAAATGGTACCAACTTCTTGCTCGACCTTCCCAGTGGTTCGTGTCACTCGAATTCATCTCCTTCTCCATCACCATATACAATGAAACAAAAGATAGATTTTTTTTTAATATACATAAGGAGATGGTGAGGTAACGAAGGAGGAGGTAACATGTTGTGATGAGGAAGGACGCCACTGGTTGTTCTGATTAGCACTTGATTTTGTTTTCCACCCTTGATCATACGCATGTGCACTAGGTGCGGGAACAGCTGCTCCCGATTTCTGATTGTTCCTCTTGTATTCTGAATGTGTAGCATTAACGAGTAAAAGGCTGCGTTGATCCTGCCCTCTCCAACCTAGCCAAAGGAAACAAGCGAGATAAGTAGCACACAATCGCCTTCCCTAGACTTATTTCAAACCATCCCTGGTTGTGAAAACAAATCAAAAAAGGCTAAAAATACAGAAACAAAACATAAAGCGATAAAGAGTTCAGATGTATTTAACAATGGATAAGATGGTGGGGTAATCAATCGGACTCCCCGCTTCCGAAGTGACCAGCGTCACGCCTGTTTCTACCGAGTCGTCCTCCTCCTGATGAAGACTCAGCTGTTTCTTTCTCTGCTCGACAGCTTGGTTGCGGTGTATGCTCCTGCTCTGTTGCTCCTGTCGTCTGACCTTGGAAACAGCTCCCAATAATCACCCTGAGAATCCTCTTCGTGAGGCTATTGTTCTTTTGCTGTGTGTCGATCATCCAGCGGCGATAAGTCTCAGCATCTGCGTCGTCCTCAATGGGCCCAAGGTCGTAATCATTCGGAGCCGTATCGACCATGTCAACGTCTGGAGGTGCGATGTGTGGGTCAGCGCACATGAACTCAGGCCCAGGAAGGAACCGAATGTTCTCGAACACGGACAAACGTGTGATATATTGCTAAGGGAGCCGACAGTAGAGCTGGTTCCCTTCTTTGTCCTGGAACATGTAGGTCTTCTTGTTGCGCAGGATGTGGCAGTTGATCAGATAGGGAATGTCGATGTACTCCGGTTGGGCGTTGAACGTGTACGGGCTGAGATCAATCGTGAAGTGCATGAACAATGGAGTGAGCAGGCTTCCACATCGATCCTTCTTCTGCTACCCTCTCATCAGCATGGTGCGTTTCTCGGAGAACATCTCCATGAGAAGGTATCCCGGGTTTGTAAGAACGGGGGCCACCGGTATTCCAGCTTTCGCGGCCCTGATCTGATCCTCCGGCCCTGAGTACAGTATCCGTAGTTCTCCATTGGTGATCTGATCCTTTGCGAACAACATGTTGCTGAGTACTTTCATGATGATCCTGATGCTTGGGTTTCAGATGCGAGACTAGTTTTCTGAGCAAGGCTTGAACTATCTTGATGCAATCAGCTCCCAAAAAGACTAAGTTGGAGCAAATCTCTTAACAGGGGAGACCTCTCTGGGATCATCCGCCAAATTGTAGACCTCGTTGAACTTCATGAGCGGGAAGGAGCAGAACTTGCCGGCGGCCATGAAGGTGATGGAGGCATTCTTGAAGGTCGGACTGTAGATGTCCTCATATATGATCTCTGCTGTCTCGAGGGCTTGCCTGACCAGGTTTGGAAAAATGATATGCGACGTGTAGCAGATTTCGGCTATCCCCTAGGCAGCGAGTGTGTCGTACACGTTCCCGTCGAGGCCTGATATCACTCAAATTACCCTAAGGAGTGATTTACTCTCTCAAATAAGAGGTTCAATTATAGTACTTTGGGATCGAATTCTCAGGGATCTAAGGCACACAATAGATCTATCTAGTTAGGTAGTTAAGCTAGGTTTTATGGTTTAAATGTAAATTAGCAGGGTGAACAAATAATTGTTCGGTTGATTAATTGGGTTTTATGACAGATATGGGAAACGTTAGACTTAGGGTTTCTATTCAGACAATCATGATTATAGAGATATAAACTACTAAGTATATATGGATATTCTAGAACTCAAGCAAATAAGAATAGTCGATCAATCTATCGCCGGATCTTGGACCTCAGCTGTCACTTGTTGGTCCTTAGAAAGTGTCGATCGATTCGAACAACAGGGTGTCGATTGATACACCTTTCAGCCCGTCGATCGATGCAACTAATGAGTTGTCGATCGATGTTCCTTCCATGGAGCGTTATGAACGGGTTTGAACATGTTCACTAGGTTGACTAAATCAGCTTCCGCTTGTTTCTAGCAATCATAGCACAAGCTAAACTATTTCAGACAAAGAACAAAAACTTCTGAATGCGCCCTAATGTCTATAGGCAAGGTCCTAGCTAGCTACTCTAGAACACATGCATTAAGAACAGTTTAGATGATTAATATCCTGACACTTAGCAATTATATGTTTTGGGCTAAACCCTCATGAATATCTGAACCCTAAATCTAACAAGATGAACTACTCAGACATGGCTAAACAATTCATAACAACAAGATAGGAAAACTGCATAATAGAATAGAGTAAAGAAACTGGAGTTCCAGTCACAAATCTCTGAAGGAGTTCTTGGATCTTCTCTCTAAACCTAAGACTCTAAGTATTTTGCTGTATGAAAATGGTAGAAAGTATGAAAGCATGTGTTGCCTAGAAAAACGGCAGAGCACATAAATATTATGTTAAAACTCGTCAGGGGTAATCTGGTAACTCTTGTGGGACTTGAGCTTTAAGCCGGCTGGAACCCAATCTGGCTTTCGCGTGCTTCGCCGTCGATCGACACCACATGGTGTGTGTCGATCGATTGTTGCATTCGCCCATCGATTGATAGTCGTGGTCGAAGGTCAACTTCGGGCCTTTGTCATTTTCTCTCCAAAATGCACCAAAATCACCATTTTCCTCCAAATCACTCCAAAACCTGAAAACATACTAAAAAGACTCCAAAAAAATTATAATGTATTTGAAAACACCTATATACTATGGGTAAAAATTGGTAAAATCCATGGTATATCAACACCCCAGACTTACTCTTTTGCTTGTCCTCAAGCAAAAACAAAGAGCAGTCTCTTGTTGGGGTCAAAATCGGTCACGACGGAATCAATGTCTAAAACTCCCCGAAAAATATTTCTCGATTTGTGAATTTCGTATAATTTTTATTGAAAATATTATAAGACGAGTTATTAATATTGTTGCAAAAACGGACACGACGAAGTTAACATCTAAGTATCCGTAAAAATCAACATGAACATTTTTACGAAAAGTAATCTTCGTAAAGAAATCTTTACGAATATGGTGCAGCCATGGAAAGGCTGTAACTCCCTGGATCTCTTGTAGGTGGG
>NC_027748.1:20735575-20735990 GCF_000695525.1 Brassica oleracea var. oleracea
AGTTCCTGACCTGGCCATGAGATATATCATCACCTCTCTAGTCTCTCCAGGATGAAACACAAAGCTCTGCAGTCCTTCTTCATGTCTCAGCAACATCTTGGAACTTTCCTCACTGCATGTGGCTTCTAAGGCAGATGATTTCTCCACTTTGTTGAGTTTGCAGTTGAATGCTTCTCTCCAGGATGATCCTATCCACGTCCTGCTCATGAACATGAGACCATGTACTCTCAGTTTAACATCCTTCTGGTCAGGTGGTCGTGTGGTTTGGTCCCCGTACTTATCCTCCAGTTCTGGCTTCTCTTTAACCACCACCAGTTCCTGTTTATCTCTTCTCAGCTTGTTCTGGTCAGAGTCTATCATGATGATAAAAACATGATCATCTCCTGGATCAAATACCCAGGACTGCAATCCTTTT
>NC_027748.1:20741813-20754419 GCF_000695525.1 Brassica oleracea var. oleracea
TTTTTTTTTTGATTTGCAGGGTTGGCTCAGCTGGCTTACAACAGATAGAAAGATAAGAGAAGTGTTTGATGGAATGAATGATCTGAGTAGTCAAAAATCGCAGACCCTAACCTTCAAGTGGCTCTGATACCACTTGGTGCAGCCTGGGTATGGCTTCTGCTCCTGGATCACTTGAAGGGGAACGGATAGGGGTGTTCTAAGAGGCTACTAGCTCTCCTTTGAACTGTGGTCGTCTCCCTGAGCCTGTGGATTGGCGACAGAGATGGTTTGCTACTCGAAGACACAAGATCACCTTGTATTGTCTAAGATGAGATTCACAAAGAATTCCTTCCTTTAAGTGAGATCAATGTTCCTTAAGCTGAACAGAGAAAGCAAGAGATAAAGCAAGCAAAGCTGCTGGAAAATTCTTAGATTCAAAAGTTGACAAACAAAAGCGGCGTCCCCTTGTTTCTTAAAGAAATCGCAGACTCTAACCCTAGGAGTAAACCAGGATGGTTTAATTCTAATTCTAATCCTAATCCAATTGAAATTGGTTTATTTTAAAATCCTAATTGTCTTTGGTTTAAATTAAATGAAAGCCCAATAACCAAAGCCCTTACAAAGTAATTAAATTAAACCAACAAGCTGGTTCTTCTTTGGTTTATGATGGGCCACGACTTGAACTTGATTTGGAGTGTCTCTTAATGAGCTTTAGATCCTCCACGTCCTGTTAGGCCAGCTAGAAAGCAAGTGGATCAAGATTCTGGCTGCAACTCTCTTTTTGGACCGAAAAAGCCTTATTTCGCCTAGATCCAAATATAGCCCAACCCAGAAACTTCCTGACATGTTTTCCTTGTTCTCCATAAATATTTGGACGAGGTGAATGGTCTCCATAGCTCCTGTTAAGCTCAGTTGGTTGAATCCTCTTTGTTCAAGTCGTTTCAAGGCAGTACCAACAGTTCTTCTCTTCTCTCTATCCAGAACCTCATAGATCATGCCAATAAGAGTATGATACTGTCCATTAAACTGCACCATGATCAGTGGTATAGCTGACCCATACATTGGCTTCAATCCATTGATTCCAATCCTGATCAGGATCACACCATCCCCTCCTCCTTTAAAAGGATTTGTCCTCAAATCCAAGCTCTGTAGGATGATAGAACCTTGATAATTTAACTCCAAAGTTCCTGACCTGGCCATGAGATATATCATCACCTCTCTAGTCTCTCCAGGATGAAACACAAAGCTCTGCAGTCCTTCTTCATGTCTCAGCAACATCTTGGAACTTTCCTCACTGCATGTGGCTTCTAAGGCAGATGATTTCTCCACTTTGTTGAGTTTGCAGTTGAATGCTTCTCTCCAGGATGATCCTATCCACGTCCTGCTCATGAACATGAGACCATGTACTCTCAGTTTAACATCCTTCTGGTCAGGTGGTCGTGTGGTTTGGTCCCCGTACTTATCCTCCAGTTCTGGCTTCTCTTTAACCACCACCAGTTCCTGTTTATCTCTTCTCAGCTTGTTCTGGTCAGAGTCTATCATGATGATAAAAACATGATCATCTCCTGGATCAAATACCCAGGACTGCAATCCTTTTCCACGCTTCAGAGAGCTCTTGGAACCTTGCTCAATCATCTCTAAGCCCCTCACGTGCCTTAGTATGTAGCAAACAAAACTTTCCTTTCCATTTAACTCATAACACTTGTCGACAATCGACCAAGTTCAATACATTCCACCGATAACTTTATAGCCCGGTATGTTTTACCCGTAAAATGCGGCATGTAAGGAAAACTCGTAACAGAGCTCCTAGAGCTATACAAACATCCTCAAATGTACAAGAAATATATCTCGGAAAGCCAACACCGCACAAAGCACTACGAACGAAAATGCTTCTTCCCAGGGACAAATTTACGGGACCCCTCGGTCCTAATTCCTCGATCGCAAAATCAAATTATTAGCATCCGAACAGGAACAACAATTTTGGCTGCGAACATCTGTAGACAAACCTGAATGTTTCTCAAACGCATGGTTAAGACTAAAACCTTGCAATATCGCGAAACAACTTCAAGCCCGCGAACATTTCAAGCACGAAACGCGGCATACGAAAGAAAAATCAATCTTTAGCATTTCGAGACGTCGCAGACGCCTGAAGAACCATTTTTCGACAAAATTACTTTCCTCGATAAAGGCACCTTCATGGAAGACCAAACAGTCATACATACTAACATCTTTTCAAACACGTATTCTTCGCGAAGACTCAAAAACAGTAATATCTACCGATAAGTTTGTTGCTGATCACAACAAACTCTTAACGTCCTAAACAGACTTAACCATCTCGTAGAGACAGCTCTCGTACACCCGACACAAGGGTAATAGCGCTATATAAAAAAAAATCCGAAATTTTGGTCAGCACTTTCGGGAGACTTAAAAATTGTCCTCGAAGAGATGCTCGATTCCTACCATACAAGTCACGTAAGCCGAGAACATATCGCGGACTTTAAAGCGGGATGGAATCAGGTCAAAAACGATACGGGAAACGTAAGACGAAATAGTCATCGCACCCCCTAAAGCCGTGATTAGACCTAGGTCTTGCCCTAAACCCAGCACACTGGTCTCTAACATCTCTAGGCATAATATCAAACACCCTGGTACGAGATCCCAAAATTTGTTTCTTGGCTAATATTTGAGCATCTTCAGAAATCCCTCAAGTTTATGCACTGCGGAAAACTCTCAAAACAGATCACGAATATAGCAGTTCACACAGAGTTTTATTACAAGATGACAACTCGTAGTCTTCCCTCTACACCAATATAAAATGCCATCGGCAACAACATGCCTGATAACCTCTACACGACATACAAACTGGACCGTAAAGGTCTCACTGGAAAACAGGTCTTAAGAATCTCAACTCCAGGGCGAACTACGAAAGGCTTGATCCCTTCAACAAGGATACGTAGGCAGCCTTCACAAGGCACAGCCTTATCGCATTCCACTCTCAGAAGAACGAGAAGACCACATACGACGGACCTTTTCAACCATTAATTCCGCCTAACTTCCCTAACTTGCCTAACTTGCCAAGCCACTCGCTAGAACATCACGCTAAAGTCTCACAATTCTAACGAGCTGGGGGCCAACTGTTGGGGTCAAAATCGGTCACAATGGAATCAATGTCTAAAACTCCCCGAAAAATATTTCTCGATTTGTAAATTTCGTATTATTTTTATTGAAAAGATTATACGACGAGTTCTTAATATTGTTGGGGTCAAAAATGGACACGACGAAGTTAACGTCAAAATCAGCATGAACATTTTTACGAAAAGTAATCTTCGTAAAAAAATCTTTACGAAGAACTTTGCGGTGAAATCTTGCACTAATCTCGGTTGATTCATCGAAACTAAACACCCATAGTCCAAGAACACCTTCATAAAATGTCAGAAAAGGATCCAAATAAAGGTCGCCACATAGCGACCGGTCCGCGAACGAGCTGGTCGCTACGTTGCGACCGACCAAGCCATTCAGTCGGTCGCTACGTAGCGACCGACCCGCGAACGAGTCGGACGCTACGTAGTGACCGACCAAGCCATTCGGTCGGTCGCTACGTAGCGACCGACCCGTGAACGAGTCGGTCTCTACGTAGCGACCGACCAAGCCATTCGGTTGGTCCCTACGTAGTGACCGACCCGCAAACGAGTCGGTCGCTACGTAGCGACCGGCCAAGGAACTCGGTCGGTCACTACGTAACGACCAACCCGCGAACGAGTTGGTCGCTACGTAGCGACCGATCCAGCGCGGACCAGGTCGCTACGTAGCGACCGAACAGTCTCGGACATCGATCAACGGGTACAACCCAAATCTGTGCATTCTCGTCTCTTTCTCAATGCTAGCTCCCGTGTATCGCAGCCATATCATTTCTCACATCATTCCGATCAAAGTTACCGTTGGAACTTTATGATTAAAACTGCGAGAATTTGTTTTTGTCGAAAAGAAAATCGTAACAAACGTTTCATGTCGAAAGACGGCCCAACGAGGTCTAAAACGCGACTACAAGCCCACTTACGATTCTTTAAGAATGATCTCGTAGATACTATGGCGACTTATGTTTTATTTTATGAAAACAAATATAAAGATAAGTTTCCGCAGAAAAAATGTTAAGTTTCCGCGGATAAACATGAAGATCGGAAAAAATGGAATATCTCCATTTTATTTTTACTTAAGACGGCTTAAGGGCAGGAAGGGAAAAGCTAAAACCGACCTTGGAGGAGTATATAAGGAGTCCTAGGCGAGAGGCACAAAAAGGGAGAACGCTCGGCACTTAGAAACTTTGAAGCATTATTCTTGACATGCTCTGTTTCTATGACTGGCACCCGATTACCAGACGAACGCGCACAAGCAGTTCCTCTTGGTTCACTATTGAACTACGTTCAGCTTGATCCTCGAAAGGGGTACGTAGGCAGCCTTTCATAAGGTTCAGTCCGAAATCAATCAAAACCATTTTCATATCTTTTATGTCTTCTGTTATCGAGATGAGACTCAACTAGGTTTAAGGTTTTAGGTTGCTAGAATTAGGTAAATCGCTGACAGCTCTTGCGGCCGAAGCTTTTATAATCTCTTGTAATGATCGCAACGCTCTTACGCGGATTCGAAATAAGATCTACCTTTTCTATAAATTCGTCTTGTTATCTTTTCATATTTTCCGCATTTATTCGGTCACTTGTCGTTGGCTCTCGCAGAGAATCCGGGGCCTCAGGGAAAGTTAGGGTTTCCTGACTTTCCTCCGATTACGGAAATCGACGGTGTGAATTTTGGTTCCCACATCTCTCTGAAAGTTGTTTTTGAAATAGCAGGGACTCACATAATTTAAGAACTTACTAGCATCACCTCAACAGTATTGCAACAACATCAAATCAATCTTAACTTAGAAGTATTTTCTATTCAATATCCTAGCTTAGCAACCAATTCCATTCATCCAACAACTTAACTAATCATGTCTGACTAACCCCTCTACTGACCTCATTTAATACATGTAAATAAAAGATGTAGGTTTTACTTTGGGAGTATCAATCACTGAACACATGGAATCAACTCAAGCAAGTTTCTGAACACACATGTATTCTTATCGAGTCCCTTTCCTCCCTCTCTTCTCACTTCTTCTCAGTCAATGTCTCCCTTTTTTAAATGGTATCATTTTATTTTTTTAATTGACTAAGATATTTTGACAAACATCCATGAATCAAACTCTAATGGTTTTAGCCACCAGATCTTGTTCACTTCTTTTTGACCTTTATCTCTTTCTAGAATGTTTTTTGAATCAAGCTTTAATGGGTGTAGCCACCAAATCTTGTTCTAATCTGTAGACACATAGAATTTTTACCTTCCAGACTTGCAGGAGGATTCCGATCCAATGTATACCAAGCCCCAACACAAGCAAGTTAGGCTCAATTAGGTTGGAGGTCATCTTTGGTTCTTCGAAACATTCTCAGCAAGTGTGAATAACTGGTAGGCTGATCCACTTTAGCATCTATAGTACATTCCGCAGTCCATAAATCTAAAAATGGTGCTAAAGAGTGGTTAGATGAGTAAGGAAAATTTTAGAAGTTTATTGTACATTTCTTGATTCAATAAAACTTTAATAAAAACATTTTAAAAACTCATAGGTAAATAATATTAGTAAACCTCCCCCCAGACTTAAATTACACTGTCTCTAGTGAATATCTAGTCGGAGTTTGGTGAGAATATAAATTATAAGTACTGAATGTAACAAGGAAAACGATATACCTGATCGCTGATGTCGATGTCGATCGACACAGGAATGTGTCTATCGATCGGTGCTGGTGTTGTACTGTTGATCGATGTCGACCTAGTCTCATCGGTCGATGACAAGTAACCTCTCATTGGTTCTCTTTTTTGGTTTTTCTGTTTTTTTAGACCTACAATAAATTAAAAAAAAAATAAATAACATTTAAATAATAAAACTATAAGAAATTACCTAATAGTGGGTTGCCTCCCACTCAGCGCTTTGTTATAGTCATTTAGCTTGACTTTGGAGGTTATTTGAGCTAGTAATGATCAAAGTGACAACTTGGTTGTATGCAAGTGTCCACTTCATCTTTGCTCATCTGGAACCAAGTGCAAATGAAGCTTCTTATGGTCTCATCTCCTCTGGTCCACTGATTCTTCAATCTTTCTCTAGCAATCTCACTTGCATGCATCCTATGCTGAAGATTCCCAATGCTTCGCTGTTGCATTCCAAGTCTGGCATATGTTGTTTCTGAGATGTACTTCAGCTCCTGGTAGACATCTTCTTTCAGCAAGTCTTGAGAGAAAGTGATCTCATCAAGCTTATCCTGTAGTGACTGCACGGTAACCAGCTTGCTTCGTCGTGCTGCCGTCGATCGATGGTCGAGTTCTTCTGTCGATCGATGGTCGGATTCTTCTGTCGATCGATGGTGACGGTTCTGCTTGAGAATCGAGTTGTCTCTAAATTGTATCCATCTCCTGTAATAAAGCGTCCAGGCGTGAAATCAATTCATCTACACTATCACGTAGTGGGTAGCAAACACCATCAAGCCGATAGGTGAATGATTGTAGCCTATCTTCGAATGATGTGAATTGAGCGTCGATCAATGCTTGGATGCTAGCGTCGATCGATGTTTGAGCATGAGCGGCGATTGATGTTGATCGTCCTGCACCGACTACATGTTAATTCCAAAGCATATTTATGTCTTGCTTCATCTCATCTGTGCGTGTGGTCAACTAGCTGATCCTATTGTCGAATGAGTAGTAGATGTCATCGAGCCTCTTCGAATGATAATCATCTAAAGTTCTGATGTCTCTGTAGATCTCAACTACTAACTCATCAATTTCTTCTTTGTTGTAGCTGTTCTGCTATGGCATGGTTGGTATGGGTACCTCTGTGTTCTTCCAACGAGGTTTCCTCTTCCTGTTCAAATGAAGTGTGCTTCGTCTGGACTCGAATTGACCATCGATCGATGTTGCTACTGCGTCGTCGATCGATGGTGGATCCTCTAATCTTTTCTTCGGGTTGAAGAAATTACTGGACCCATTCATGGCAATGATCTCAGCTACGTCCTTCATATATATTTTGAGAATTCGCCCATCCATTGCTCTTACCTGGCCTTCTGGATCCCGAAAAATAACAAATTCATCCGGTGTTAGATAACCATAATCTGTATTGTCTTTAACTTGTACCTCAGGATTTGGTTTTCAATGATCGTCGATCGATAGCTCGATGTTGCTGTCGATCGTTGTTGACGTCACATCTGCAGACGATGTATGGAGAAGTTCTCTATCATCCATGGAAAGACCATGGTACTCAATGTTCTTCTCTCTGTGGCAGTCCTCGTGATACTCATCAGATCTCGTCTCCGGTAGTTCAGTGTCTACTACGAAGCTCTCATGAAGGTTGTCATCTGCCCAACTGCCAATAAAGTAATCACCTTGTCTGCTGATCGTATCACCGTAGTGGTAATCAATCGCTGCCTGAGGCTGTGTAGAAACTCAAAGCGCAGATAGCAGTGTGCTAATAAAGTGAAAGTCGCATTCGCAGGACTGCTGTCGGTCGATTCGATGGACTTGTCGTCGATCGACGGATGAATGGCTATATTGATCGATGGCGGAGTCTCGCTGTCGATCGATCCTGAATACTCGGTTTCGTATTCATCCTCATAGTTGCAGTGGCATGCTGCAATGAATCATGTGTTAACTCCAGTGTTGGACGTCTGTGGCCTCACAACTCTGTCTGGATCATAGTATACATATGGATTAATCAGTGTAAAGCACAACTGATTCGTCTGCATGTTGCATACTGCTCCTACAGTGGCCATGAAAACTCTCCCAAGGAGTAAAGAATGATTCTTGTTCTACTTGTTTTCCAGGACATGGAAGTCAATTGGAACTAGTGCATTACCAATCTGCACCTCAAGATCTCTGATGATTCCTCCTAAGTTCCTCGTAGAATGATCCACGAAAGTGAATGAATCCTTCGAAGGCTCTATCTTCAGACCCAGATGGTATGCCATTACCTTGGGTAGTATGCTGACTGATGAACTTGTCACACAGCGCACATGGAAACTCAATGCCCTTAACCAAACATGGCACTGCAAATTTCCCAGGATCACTCTTCTTCTTCAGTGTAATCCTCAGCTTCATCTTCTCTCTGATCTGATCGAAGATCCTATGTATGTCCTGCTCAGTTTCCTTGGTTTCCCTGAAGAACATCCACTACCTGTGGGTTAAGTAAGCCTCCTCGAATGGGATGTGCAAGGGTATCCTGAGAACTCTTTTGGTGAAGCTATCCATCTCCTTCTCATTAACTCCTCGCTTGAGATGCTTAGGAACCTTTTCCTTAAGGTTCTCCTCTCAGAAGTCTGATCAACTTGCAATGGCTCTGGTGCATCATCTGAAAGTTATTCGAAGTTGTTTGCCATATGTTCTGAAGGTTGAGATGGGTTTCTGAGTGCATTCATGCGTGCTACATCTATCTTTGGTAACTGCATTCGGTGGTCACAAAGGTGGTCGTCGATCGATGCTAGATGAGATGTGTCGATCGTCTGTTGATTCTAGTGTCGATCGATGTCAGACTTCTTGACACATAAGGGTTTGGGTGGATGAGGGTGTTTAGCTGTGAACTCCTCGTGAGTTAGGATTCTGACGGTCGCGCATGATGCAACTTCCTCTGTCGATCGATGTGGAGAAACTGATGTCGATCGATGTTCGTCTGTCTCCGTCGGTCGATGCTCAAAGCTTGGTGTCGATCGACACCAATGTGAACCGCCAAAACTCATGGAGCTTTCGACTTGGAAGTCACCCTCCTGAAGCTTCTCCTCCTTAACCACTTGCCATAAATCATCATCCATGATGGCATTCACGTGGTGCTTCAGTGAGTCATACCTTCTTTTCTAAATGTATCTTTCATGCCTCTTAACAATGTATCCTGTCAAGATTACCTCAACTTCTACTTTCTTCAGTGTTGCATTCAAGGCTTCTATCTTTGAGCTCAAATCTGTATAGGCATCATCTATCTTGCCATTAAAGTTCACCATCAACATTCCTGACTTTCAAGAACCTGATCAAACCTCACTTCAATTCTACTCTCCTCAGTCTCCGCAGGTGATTTCTGATAAGATGAATTGTTGAATCCTCTGATGAAATCTACATGTCTGAAATCCTTCTTGTAGCCTCTGGTGTCTGATGTCTCTGCATTCTTTCGAAGGCTGTTCTGGTTTTTGAGGATTTTGTAGACACTATCCAATTTAATTTTCACTGCATCCATATCTTCTCTCCAGAGAGCAGCAATTGATTCCCTTCTTTTCAAATCAGTGTCCATGCTACTACTACATGCTGCGAGGTTCTCAATAAGCCTATCTGCCTCCTCTGAACTCCTGGTGTGAAAGTTCCCATCACTAGCTGTGTTCAGATCCATCTGATATGATAGCGCGACCCTCTGTAGAAAGTGCTTAGCAGCTGCACTTCATTGAATCCATGGTGTGAGAAATCTCTTTGATACGACTTGAATCTCATCCAGAAGCTTATGAATGACTCTGTAGGCTCATGGTTGAATGTAGCAATCTGACTCCTCATGTCTTCAGCACGTTCCTCATCAAAGAAGTGACATAAGAATGAGTTCTTGATGTCATCCCAGGACGTAAGAGATCCTGGTGGTAACTGCCTATGCTAGGGTAAATCCTCTCCAACAAGTGAATACTTGAAGAGATTGCAAAAAAAAAATAGTCCTCAGAGACTCCATTGGCTTTGATGGCAGAAACTAGATCCTTGAACCTCTCCAGATGGTCCATAGGATGCTTGTTTGATAACCCACAGTAGGGTGTCTGTCCCACGAGTGTAATGTACTGAGGCTTCAACTCAAAGTCTTGCCTATGTATGGCTGGAGGACGGATGGCAGATATGTTCTCAAAGTACTGATCTGGCATGTTGTAATCAGCTAATGTCCTTGGTCTAGCAGCCTTGTCTACAGCTTGAGCAGCTGCAATATCATCATCATTATCAGGGATTACAGCCCCCCGATCATCTATATTCTGACATGTGGTATGTTTGCCTTTGTGGATGGTACGTTCTAGAAGTGAAGGATCTTAGAAAAGGGTTTGTTCCTTGTTGCTTCTGGTACTGCTGGGTATGCACCTGAAAAGACAAGAAATTTTTTTATCAGTTTTTTGCAAGTAACAAAACCTAGACTAAACCTAACCAAATTTGATCTAATGGCGATCGAAGCTCCCCGACAACAGCGCCAAATTTGATATCACTCAAATTACTCTAAGGAGTGATTTACTCTCTCAAATAAAAGGTTCAATTGTAGTACTTAGGGATCAAATTCTCAAGGAGCTAAGGCACACAATAGCTCTATCTAGTTATGTCGTTAAGCTAGGTTGAATGGTTTAAATGTAAATTAGCAGGGGTGAACAAGTAATTGTTCGATTGATTGATTGGGTTTAGGACATATATGGGAAACATTAGACTTAGGGTTTGTATTCAGACAATCAGGATTATAGAGATATAGACTACTAAGCATATGTGGATATTCTAGAACTCAAACAAATAAGAATAGTCGATCATCTTCCGTATATTTAGAGTATCTATCGTCGGATCTAGAACCTCAGCTGTCGCTTGTTGGGGCTGAGAAAGTGTCGACCGATTCCAACAACGGGGTGTCGATCGGTACACCTTTCAGCCAGTCGATCGATGCAACTAATGAGTTATCGATCGATGTTTCTTCCAGGGAGCATTACGAACGGGTTTGAACGTGTTCACTAGGTTGACTAAATCAGCTTCTGCTTGTTTCTAGTAATCCTAGCACAAAACTATTTCATACAAAGAACCAAACTTCCGAATGCCCCCTAATGTCTATAGGCAAGGTCCTAGTTAGCTACTCTAGAACACAAACATTAAGAAAAGTTTAGTTGATTAATATCCTGACACTTAGCAATTCTATGTTTTTGGCTAATCCCTCAGGAATATCTGAATCCTAAATATAAGAAGATGAACTACTCAGACATGACTAAGCAATTCATAACAACAAGATAAGAAAACTGCATAATAGAATAGAATAAAGAAACTGGAGTTCCAATCACAAATCTCGGAAGGAGTTCTTGGATCTTCTCTCCAAACCTAAGACTCTAAGTATTTTGCTGTATGAAAATGGTAGAAAGTATGAAAGCGTGTGTTGCCTAGAACAATGGCAGAGCATATAAATATTAGGTTAAAACTCGTCAGGGGTAATCTGGTAATTCTTGTGGGACTTGGGGTATAGGTCAGCTGGAACCCAATCTGGCTTCTGTGCGCTTCGCCGTGGATCAAAACCACAGGGTGTATGTCGATTGATTGTTGCCTTCGCCCATTGATCGACAGTCGTGGTCAATGGTCAACTTCGGGCCTTTGTAATTTTCTCTCCAAAATGCACCAAAATCACCACTTTCCTCCAAATCACTCCAAAACCTGAAAACATACTGATACCCTAAAACAGAACCTTTCCTACTGTCAAGTTAACAGTGGTAATTGTAGTGTTTAAGATTCAACCCAGAGGACCAGTCTACACTTTATTCTTATGAGTTTTCAACTTAGCTAAAACTAAAAGTGGGGTTAGAATTGAGTGGTGACGTGCAAGTAAAGTAAATGATTGCAAAGAGTAAATGATATCTTGCATATTTGCATTGTTTTAGTCATTCATTCTTGCACATTTTGATCATCTAGATTAAATCTAGGCATCCTTTAGGTTTCATATTGCATACATAAGTCTTTATTAGGTGTTGGAGCATCCCTTAGAGTCTTTGGAGGTATTTGGAGACATTTGGGATCTTAGGGAGTAGAAAATGATCATCTTGGCGAGTAGAGGATCTGGAGCGACCTACTGGAGCGAGGTGATGCACCCGCTCTGGACGAGTGAAGTGTAGAGCGACCCACTGGAGCGAGGTATGACACCCGCTCTGTACCAGAGCGACCTCTCGCAACGAGTTAGCGTACCCGCTCTGGGCCCAACTTCCCGTCGATAACTTTCGAGAACCGGAGCGACCAAGACGGAGCGAGGTGGGTACATCGCGCGCCAAATCCATGAAGTGCGAAGGAAGCCAGAGCGACGTCCCAGAGCGAGGTGGCGAACCCGCTGTGAAGCTGGAGCGACCCACTGGAGCGGGGTCACGAACCCGCGCGCAAGATCTATATTTGGTCGATTTTTCATGTTTTGCTGGACCTTCTCAGACTTGTTTTTGTGGCCCACTAGGTTTTTTAGGAGTCCTATAAATACTCTCTAAACCTAAAATTAGGATTTATCTTGTTTTCTATCTAATCAAAAGCCACTATTGGGAAAAAGATCTAATCTTGATCATAATTTCTTATCTTTACTTGATTATCTTGCTCTCTAATCATGTTTAACCTTCAATCATCCATGGTTTTGGGGTTATTCATGTCTATTAGTGAGTAGACTAATCTTGGATTCATGGGCTAGGGTGATTAAGGGTGATTAGAGAAGATCTAGGGTGTTTAGTGTTAGATCTACTTGTTTCAATGCTTGTTGAGGGTTCTCAATGCTATTTTAGTCTTGATCATACTAAAATAGATCTCTAGGCATTTCCTACCCACAAGGTGTATGATGAAATG
>NC_027748.1:20754537-20758285 GCF_000695525.1 Brassica oleracea var. oleracea
GTTTGCTTTAGCTTTACCAAAAGAACATTCATCTAGAGATAGAGCTTGTTTAGCTTAGTGTCTAGGCATAAGGAAAGTGTTTGATTGATAGCTTGCCACCTCTAGATTGGATCTGCATCACCCAAGATCAAATGCCTAGCCCCATGAGTCCTCTTGCTTCATATTGAGAAAGAAAGATCATTACTTTATTGCATTAGCTTATTAGTTCTTAGTTCATACCATCTTTAAAACCGGATTGCACTTAGCTTAAACATGAACTTGCATTCCCTTTGCTTTAGAATCACCTAGGATTGGTTCGACAATCTTTTATACTACAACATTTGATTAGGAGCCTTGAAAACTCCTAACAACAAATTGGCGCCGTAGCCAAGTTCTAGGTTGATTGTGACATTGGGATTTAGTCACTTGCTTGAGACTAAGTCATTTTTCTTTTATTTTGTTACTGATTCTCCTTGTTCCTCTCCCTTTGCATTTCAGGTGTATGAACTTGAGGAGCAGAGGTTCATCAAGCCTAGTTCCAAGAGTTGAAGACATAGTTGCACTTGAGAGGGAGATAGCAAGAAAGAGAAGAGAAGAAGAGAAACAGGCTCACTTTCAGAGATTGGGGTTTGAAATGGTGCACAATCAGAATCAGCATCATGATGGAGTGGCCCAAGGAGCTGCAAACCTTAGCCCACAACATCCACATCGCCAAGCTAAAGCCATTGGAGCCTATGATAAACCTCACATTCATGGTCATAGGTTGGGAATCAGAGCACCAGCTGTGGAGAACAACAACTTTGAGATCAAGTCAGGACTGCTTAACACCATAGAGAACAACAAGTATCATGGTCTTGCTGCTGAAGACCCTTTTGATCACTTGTAGAAGTTTGATAAATATTGTGGCTTGTCCAAGACCAATGGTGTTTCTGAAGATGCATTCAAGTTGAAGCTGTTCCCTTTTTCTCTGGGAGACAAAGCATATCAATGGGAGAAGGCTCTTCCAAGTGACTCTGTCAGAACCTGGAATGAGTGCAAGAGGGCATTCCTAGAGAAGTTCTTCTCTACCTCAAGGACAGCCAAGATCAGGAATGAGATCTCTAGCGTTCAGCAGAAGAACTTAGAGGGATTTAGTGAAGCATGGGTGAGGTTCAAGGGCTATTGGTCTCAATGCCCACATCATGGCTTCACCAAGGAGAGTTTGCTTAGCACCTTCTATAGAGGAGCTCTACCACAGTGCAGAAACAGGACCAAGGAGAGTTTGCTTAGCACCTTCTATAGAGGATCTCTACCACAGTGTAGAAACAGGCTTGATACTGCCAGCAATGGTTTCTTTTTGGGAAGAACTGAGGAAGAGGCAGAGGAACTGTTAGAGAACATGGCCAAGAGTGACTCAGTCTACAATGAGGAACATGATAGGATCAACAAAAGTGATGATCAACAGACAAAAAAAGAGATCAAGTCCTTACAAGACAAGATGGATTTGCTTCTTTCCAACCAAGCTAAACAGGAGCAGATGAACTTTGTGGGTGGTCCTAGTCAAGAGGTTCCTCCTAAGATCAATGAGGTTGATGGTTTAGAAGGCCAAGAGGAGCTGTGCTTCATCAATGCTAATGGCACATGGTACAGGAAAGAGCCCAATTTTCAGTACCAAAACAACTATCAGCAAAAGCCTTACTACAACAATCAGCAAGGAGGTTATCAAGCCAAGCAGAACTATCCTCAAGCCAACCAGTCTCCTCAGACTCAAGGAAGCTTTTCTCAAGCTCAAGCTCCAGATTCAAGTGTGGATTCTATGTTCAAGCAACTCTTGGAATTTCAGTCCAGAAATGAGAAGACCATGATTTATGAGTTCAAGAACATCCATGCAAAGATTGATGGGAACTATTCTGACCTCAACAACAAGTACATGCAACTTGCCTCTCATCTCAAGGCTTTGGAGAGTCAAGTTACTTCTATGCCTTCATCCTCCAAGCAGCCAATGGGGTCTCTACCAGGGAAACCAGAAATGAACCCCAAGGAGTCTTGCAATGTTGTCTTCTCCACTACTTCTTCAAAGATTGAGCTAAGTGATCATGAGAAACAGGAGGATGAGATTGAAAGACTGGTATTTGGAACTGAGTTTGGGGAAGTTGAGAGATTTGTTGTGACCACAGCTGAAGCACAGATTGTGAAGGACGCTGCCAGGAAGGTTGAAGCAACGAATCTGCAAAAAGCTGAGCACAAGGCTGAGAAACAAGTTGAGAAGAGAGCTGGCAACAAGCTAAAAGAGGTTAAGCTAGAGGAAGCCACTGAGATTGAGCTATCACCCTATGATAAGCTCCCTTTCCCCCAAAGAGCTCTCACCAAAGCTCAGAAGAAGGGGCTGTCCAAGTTCAGGAAAGATCTTAGTGATGTTGGGGTCAGGCTTCCAGAAATCTCGGGTATGCGTGAAGCTCATGTCCAGATGATGCTCATGAAGGACATTCTAGACCACCAAGCTGAAGTGGGCGAGCTTTTGGACATCTCCATTCTGAAGATTGAACCACCAATCCCTCCAAAGTCCCTCCCTAAGCTTGAGTTTCAAGGGATGTTCACCTTGTCTTGCTACCTTGGTAAGCTCACTTTTTATGATGCTCTTGTTGATTCTGGTGCAAGTGTGAATGTGATCTCAATGGAGATGATGAAGTCTAGGGATTGAGAGCATGGAGCCAAACACATCTTCCCTACAGTTTGGAGATTCCTCTTCTACAACCCCTACTGGTCTCATCAAGGACTTCCCTTTGAAGATTGGAGCATGCACCATTCTTATAGAACTCACTGTTCTGAAGATGGCAACTGAGAAGAGAGTCCCATTGATCTTTGACACTCCATTCCTCACAACAGTGGGAGCTTGTATAGACTTTGCCAACAAGAAGGTCACACTCCTAAATGTGAACAAAGTTATAGTTGCATCACTTGCATTCTAAAGATTGAGTCTAGAGCATATATGATGCATTCACTTGCATATGGAGGAGCTGGTTGATATTGCCTTGTATAGAACACTGGTTTGCACTGAATTTGACACCCTAGTTAAACATATTAAGTTGCTTAAGCATCTTTTAAAAGGCTCGCATGCTTCGAGCCTTGAAAACTCTTCTTGAAACTTGTTTGCTTCCTTGATATTGACATTGTTATTAAGATCAGCTCCAATCTGAACTTGGCTTGAATGAACTTAATCTCTCTTGCATATGGGCATTTACATATTTGATCATGGGTCTCATACACATTTGGGTTATCTTTCCCTTTTGTACCACTCTTTGTTAACCCAAATGGCGCTTCCTTACCCTTGAACCCTAGCCATTCTTTGAAGCCTACATTGATTTGCATGAGTGAGGCCTCTTTTGATAGTTTGTCATGTGCAAAATCTTGTAAGTAATGGGAGCGACATTGATTTGTTCTCATCTCTTGCTAGCATAGGGTCATCATTTGAGCTAGCTTCTAGGATGGTGGGTGGAGACTTTGTTCCTTAAAGGTTTATATCTTGGGTTTGGGAAGTGATAAAGTTGAGATTGATGAACAAAAGATTTTCATGAGAAAGAAAACCCCTAGGGACCTAGAATAGAAAAATAAGAAACCTCTTGATTGTATTGTTTGAGACATTCCCCCTCTATAAAAAAAAAGAAGAAGAAAAAGAAAAAGAAAAAAAAAATTCAATAAGATAGTGGGGAAGGGATAATAAACAGTGTTAGAGCTTAAAAATGTGAAAAGTGAATAAGAGGTCCTTAGTGGTTGAGTCTTAAGAAAAGAA
>NC_027748.1:20758891-20761249 GCF_000695525.1 Brassica oleracea var. oleracea
AAAAAAAAGGTGAGAATTGAATCTGATTTTTTAATAGGCCCAAATGGCCCAAGAGAGATTTGATTTGGGCTGGATCCAAAAATAATGACCCAATATAGATTTGTTATTAATATTACTTAATTGCCCTTAATGAAACATGCAATGTTAGTGAAGGAAACATGCCCCTAAGGTAATTATGACAATAGGATCCTGCTTTAATAGTATAGATGTTGTTCATTGGGTGAGTGATGTGAGTGTTTTTCATTTTGGGTTATGGGATGAATGAAAAGGGTGTAGAATTTGTAATCACTTAGGAATGTGGTAGAATGATGAGGATTGATCCATGTATGCATAAATTTCTCCTAGTCTTAGATAAATTTTGCATAATGATCAAGCTCTTTGATTCTTGAGTGATTGCCACCTTAAAATGACAACATTTGAATCCTTCTCTTCATTAATATTAGACCATTGCTTACCTAGCCAAATGATTGAGATCATTGTGGGAACCGAAATTTGCACTGTCGATTTCCGTTTAAATAAGGATTAAGGAAACTAGGAAAACCCTAATTTCCCAGAGGTCCCGGATATCTGCTAATACCACACGTCAAGCAATCAGAACACAAGAATAACAACGATAAAGTATTAGAAATCGAAAAGAGAGCAAAGTAGATCTTATTCCAAATTCGCGTTTGAGTGTTACAACAAGGTAAGAGCCTGGGCTACGAGAACTGTCGGCGAGATTCCTAGTTCTAAAACCCCAAGACGGCAATAACCTAGTTGAGTCGCATCTCGAATAACAAAAACAGAAATATGCCTAATTGCTCTAAGTGCTAAGTTTGCTCTGAGAAAAGTCCTCCCCATGCCTCTCGCCTAGGACTTCTTATATACTGGCTCCTAGGTCAGTTTACGCTTTTCTTCTTCTGCCCTTAAGCCGCCATAGCATAAAAATGGAGATATTCCATTTTTTCCGATCTTCGTAATTATCTTCGTAATTATCTTCAAAATTTCGTATTTATCCGTGGAAACTTGACTTTTATCTTTCCTTGCGAACTAAACGTAAACCGTCATGCGGCTTACGGGCTGTTGGTTAAGAAATCGTAAGTTGGGCCTCGAGTCATGTCTTAGGTCCCTTTGGGCCGTCTTCTAACTCGAAGCGTTTATTACGGCTTCTTTCGATAAAGAGTGAACTTTCCGCGGTTTTTACCGTAAAGTTTGATCGATGACTTAGCATGGCAGGAAACATGAAATGGGTTCGCTACGGTCTTCGGGAGATAGCATCGAAGGAAGAACTCGGTCGCTACGTAGCGACCGAGCTTCGGCTCGAGCTCGGTCGCTACGTAGCGACCGAGCTTGGCTCGAGCTTGGTCGCTACGTAGCGACCAAGCGGAATGGACGCTCGGTTGCTACGTAGCGACCGAGCTTTGGCTCGAGCTTGGTCGCTACGTAGCGACCGAGTGGAACACACGTTCGGTCGCTGCGTAGCGACCCTTTTTGAGCTCTTGTCCGATGTCTCGTGTTTCCTCCGCAAAGCTTTTCATAAGGAAGAATCTATTTCGAAAAAGTATTTGTCGAAAAGGTTTTTCGTTTTCTTCTTCGGACGTTTTGATCGTTAACTTCGTCGTATCCATAACCGGTCTGGGCATGTTTTTGATGGCTTATGCTTGATCTAAATAGAATTCGAACGTAGCTTTATCTCGGGAACTTTCGTTGTGACGTTCTCTTGACCGAGCATGATTTGTTGCGAAAAGACATACTTGTATTTTGCGGGGATTTGGACGTTAACTTCGTCGCAACCGTTTTCGACCCCAACAATCTTGTGCCCTATTGGGGTCAAAATTGGTCACGACGGAATCGATGTCCAAAAGTCCTCAGAAAAACCGAATCTCGGTCAAAACTTCAAAAGCCGAGAAAACGAACAGAAGAAACGGATCGCCCGGCGAGTTCAGCCGCAACACGAGCCAGCTCGCCTGGCGAGCACGGCCGTGTTGCCGGTCGAGTCGCCGGCGAGCTCGGCCACGACACGAACCAGCTCGCCCAGCGAGCACGCCCGTGTTGCCGGTCGAGTCGCCGGCGAGCTCGGCCGCGACACGAGCCAGCTCGCCCGGCGAGCACGACCGTGTTGCCGTCGAGTCGCCGGCGAGCTCGGCTGTGCCACGGATCACCTCGCCCGGCGAGCACGGCCAATTCTCCATGGACAATTCCGAACCCGGTCCCATCCCATAACCATGCATCTTTGTCCCAAGTTTCTGTAACTTAGTCTTCGGATCCGTGGATACGACACCAATGTTCCGTCTAAAAAACATCGTCGAAAGTATTCAGAAAGTTGGGAAGGTTATGTCTCTCGAATAGTTTCCTATTCTTCGTAGTAGAGCAGGTTAC
>NC_027748.1:20761385-20762833 GCF_000695525.1 Brassica oleracea var. oleracea
GACAACGGCCCATCTTTGGTCCCAAAAGACTTGAACCCAAAGACTGGTGTGACGGTTTATCTCGTCCGCGGGGAGAGATAAATGTCAAATTTCCGAAGATAATCACAAAGAAGAAGGAAATATGGAAAAGCCCGCTTCACGACAAATCCGGCCCGAGAAGAGATAAACCGACCTAAGGAGGAGTATATAAGGAGGACCTAGGACGAAGAGAAGGGGAGAGCACATCGGAGCATTCTAAGAGCAAACTTAATACTTAGAGCAATTTAGGCTTTTGCATGAATTGCTCCTAGTCTTAGATAAATTTTGCATAATGATCAAGCTCCTTGATTCTTGAGTGATTGCCACCTTAAAATGACAACATTTGAATTCTTCTCTTCATTCATATTAGACCATTGCTTAACTAGCCAAATAATTGAGATCATGTGCCCATTTGTGAGAATTCACCTTGTGTGTGTGTGAATCAATGTGAGAGCTGGTTTAAAGAACTTGTTAGTTGATGAGTATTGCAACTTGTGTAGAGGCATTAGAGTATGGATAGGCATAGAGAAGCTAGAGTATAATAAGAGAGCTTTCTCATGCTATTTGCTATATTTCTTTAGGATGTTAAATTGAGTGCTAGGAAGTGTTTCTTGTGGCTATGAGCTCCCACCTTCAAACCTCTCTTCCTCTAGCTCTTGAAAGTTTACTTGTGGACAAGTAAAAGACTAGAGTGGGGGAGTTGATATCTTGCATATTTACATTGTTTTAGTCATTCATTCTTGCACATTTTGATCATCTAGATTAAATCTAGGCATCATTTAGGTTTCATATTGCATACATGAGTCTTTATTAGGTGTTGGAGCATCCCTTAGAGTCTTTGGAGATATTTGGAGACATTTGGCTCTTAAGGAGTAGAAAATGATCATATCTTGGCGAGTAGAGGAGCTGGAGCGACTTACTGGAGCGAGGTGATACACCCGCTATGGACGAGTGAAGTGTAGAGCGACCCACTGGAGCGAGGTATGACACCCGCTCTGTACCAGTGCGACCTCTCGCAGCGAGGTAGCATACCCGCTCTGGGCCCAACATCTCGTCGACAACTTTCGAGAACCGGAGCGACCAAGACAGAGCGAGGTGGGTACATCGCGCGCCAAATCCATAAAGTGCGAAGGAAGCCAGAGCGACGTCCCTGAGCGAGGTGGCGAACCCGCTGTGAAGCTGGAGCGACCCACTGGAGCGGGGTCACGAACCCGCGCGTAAGATCTATATTTGGTCGATTTTTCATGTTTTGCTTGACCTTCTCAGACTTGTTTTTGAGGCCCACTAGGTTTTTTAGGAGTCCTATAAATACTCTAGAAACCAAAAATTATGACTTATCTTGTTTTCTATCTAATCAAAAGCCACTTTTGGGAAACAGATCTAATCTTGATCATAATTTCTTATCTTTGCTTGATTATCTTGCTCTCTAA
>NC_027748.1:20762857-20777179 GCF_000695525.1 Brassica oleracea var. oleracea
TGTCTATTAGTGAGTAGACTAATCTTGGATTCATGGGCTAGGGTAATTAAGGGTGATTAGAGAAGATCTAGGGTGTTTAGTGTTAGATCTACTTGTTTCCATGCTTGTTGAGGGTTCTCAATGCTATTTTAGTCTTGATCATACTAAAATAGATCTCTAGGCATTTTCTGCCCACAAGGTGTATGAAGAAATGCCTTAACTAGCTCTTCAATGCTTTTAGCTTGCTTTATCTAAGAGATTGGTTGCTAAAGGAGTTAAGATTGCTATTAGACTTGTTATCCATGTTTTCTTTAGTAACATTCAACCTAAGATATTAGATGCTTGAGTTGCTTTACCAAAAGAACATTCATCTAGAGATAGAGCTTGTTTGGCTTAGTGTCTAGGCATAAGGAAAGTGTTTGATTGATAGCTGGCCACCTCTAGATTGGATCTGCATCACCCAAGATCAAATGCCTAGCCCCATGAGTCCTCTTGCTTCATATTGAGAAAGAAAGATCATTACTTTATTGCATTAGCTTACTAGTTCTTAGTTCATACCATCTTTAAAACCGGATTGCACTTAGCTTAAACATGAACTTGCATTCCCTTTGCTTTAGAATCACCTAGGATTGGTTCGACAATCTTTTATACTACAACATTTGATTAGGAGCCTTGAAAAATCCTAACATCAGTAAATTCAATATTAAAGAGATGACAATCTTGGGTTTCTCATCGGGTGTTGATGCTAAACCAAACATTTATTCAAGCGGAATGTAGCACAATCTAGAACACGGATCACTTGAGTAGAACAGCCCACTGTCGTGCTGCTGCTCCTTTTGCGGTTCGACCTTGACACCTAAACTCTCGTTTGGATCAAGGATCGAATACAAACAGTAGAGATTAAGTCCGATAGGTTCACCGAGCACCCTAATATCTATTTTCGCTGACTAGGGATGCTCTGCTCATTCACTCAATATCCAGCTATCGACTACACGGTTAATGAGCAGGTTAAACCTAAGATCTAGCAGTAAGTGATCAGGTTAAAGCTTAGGTTAAAGCTAGCATTAAGAACATAGATGAACAAAGACACAATATGGTCGCTTATATATGTTTAACTTTTGCGATCAACACCCTAGAACCCTAGACAAGTTAGCCGACTACTCAGCCATTAAACAAGATGAATAAGACATAATAACTGAATGATACAGCATATAATTCAAAAGAGAAATCAATAGGGTTCATGATGATCTTCTTGGTGAGAAGAAGGGCCGTCTCCCTTACAATAGCAAATCCAATCAAAACCAGTCTAGGTCTTCTTGCAAAACTAGCGTAAAAAGAAAATAAAGATAGGGATGGCTTTTTATATGGAGGCGCCATCGACTTCAGAAGAGGGAATAAGTGATTAGGGAAAATCTTTGAAAGATATGGAAACTTCCATAAATATCGGGAACAATCGCCGGGCTGCTCCTAGTGGGATCAACCGTCAGACTGCTCCGCATGATTGTTCCGCGGGGAAGAACTCCAATTATTGCTCCTTTCTTCACGCTTCTTCCTTCAACTCTTTAGCCTACTCCAGACCTGAAATGACTCTAAAGGGACTGGACTAACTCAATAAATCATTGAAAACAAGTTAGAAAACCTTTGTACAATGGTGTCAAAAACACCATATATCAATTCCCCCAGACTTAGATTCTTGTTTGTCCACGAACAAAGGCAAGTATCAAGAACAGGGAGAAAAGTTTGAAAGTGTGGGAACTCTCCTATTCTCAACATCCATACCTTAACCACGAATCTCTGAACCATTCAAGCGTAAACTAGGACCACACACTCTTACCAGAACCTCCACTGATCGCTGTTCGAAAATCGGCTCCATATTCTACATCTCAAACCTAAAAAAGCACACTATCAAGACAGAACTCCCTAATTTCATTTTAAGAGTGGCATGAACCTCTCATCACATGCACCATTCAGGGTAGACGGGCTAGGTGTGGAACAGGATAATTTTATGGTGGAGTTAAAGAGTGTTTAGGGGCTACCAATTTTGTAGAGGATGCAGGATATCGCGCAAAATAGCAAGAGAGGACGGATCCATTGATGTCCACAACCCCTTACTTGTTTTGCTAACACTGGCGCGACTGCTCTGACTGTTCGCCTGCTCTCTATCGTTGGTACCAGCTCTCTCTTTTCTACCTCTCAGTGGTTCACTTTTCCTTGGTTCTCCCCTCATAATCCTCATAGTGTCTCAAAAAGAGAGCTCATGTTCGGAACCTCGGTGTGAAGAAAGATGCCATGTCAAACAAGTAGAAGTAGTTGCAATCGATCTCATCAGAGAGCAACTAGCCAAATGTATACAGCAGAGTCTTCTTCTTCGTCTAGCTCCAACCGAATTGGCTCAAGAGGATCAACGTCCAACAAGTTGTTGACGTCTGCTCGGTATAATCCTTCCTCTCCATCAGTGATCCCATATAAAAGAAAGAAATATATATGTTTTTTTTTCCTGAATGTTGAGATCAAAGATGATGGTGTGACGGAGAAGGAGGTAATGCACAGAATGACTTGTGCCACTTGCGGTTCTACTCGTTCCACCATGTTCCCCACCTTTGTCATGGTGGTGACTGTTCGGGAGCAGCTGCTCCGCCTTCTAAACTGACTGTTCTCCTGGTTCAGTATGAAACTTTGCAGCAGTAACGAGTAAGAGGCTGCGTCGATCCTTTCCTCTCCGACCTTTTTGCACATATCTGCACATATGAAACTGAAAAACAGAATGCATGAAGGTGGAATAAAGGTTTAGGTACAAGGTATGAACTAGCTAAAGATGAGCTAGCCACTCAGGATCTGCAAGATTGGTGAAAAGAATAAGAAGTCCTGAGTGTGTGTCTCGTTTCCCTGATCTAGTGCCCATAACAAGGGGAATTGCAGTCAATATTAGGTTCACGTTAGGTGGAGTTAAGTCTACCCAGTGTAACCTGATCGGCTGAAAACTTCTCGAGAGTTAAGTGAGATAAGCCAGGGTTGTTACAGGTCCAAGTGTTGGTCTTTCGTCACTGCTAAGGTCACTGAATAAGAAAGTTAAGCACGAGGTGGTTAAAAGATCATCATAGAATAGGGTCCTAATTCCCACAAGAGTTTAGACTGACTCGATAAAAACACAAAGACTGACTCAAACATGAAAGCCAAAAGAAACAAGAGATAGATTAGTAGCACACAATCGCCCCCCCTAGACTTACTTCACACCATCACTGGTGTGAAAATAAATAGAGGAAGACTCAAACAAACCAAATAAAAGCAAAGAAAAATAAATTATTCAAATGGATAACATAGTGAGATAAAATGGTGGGGCGGATCAGTTCGACTCCCCGCTCTCGGAGCGACCCGCTGTCCTCTTGTTCCGCGGTAGTCGCTCTCCAACTGCTGAAGATCAAGCCGCTTCCTTGCCTGGGTGATGGGATTGATGTGGCGTCTGCTCCTACTTGGATGTTCTCCTCTCATGTCCTCTGAAACAGCCGCCTGTGATTACTTTGACGATCCTCTTCATGAGGCTGTTGTTCTTTCGCTGGAAATCAACCATCCAACGGCGGTATGTCGCATCATCTGCATCCTCATCCAGTGGACCTAAATCATAGGCGGCGGCGTCGTCGGGTGTGATGTCTTCCACATCGTCCATGTCAGCATCTGGAGGCGGCGCTCGTGTATCAGCGCAGAGGAACTCCGGATCAGGAAGAAAGCGGATGTTCTCGAGCGTGCTGAAGTTCGTGAGGTGCGTCTGTGGGAGCTTGCAGTACAACATGTTTCCCTCCTTGTCCGTTAACTTGTAGGTGGTCTCGTCGCGAAGGATGTGGCAAGCGATCAGATAGGCTGTGTAGACATACTCGATCTTGTGGTTGACCGTGTACAAGTGGAGGTTGATCCTTAAATATCTGAACAAAGGAGTGAGCAGGCTACCACAGTGATCCTTCTTGTTCTTAGTCTGCATCAACCATTCCCTTCACGTGTAGAACATCGAGATGAGATGGTACCCATGATTAGTCTGCACCGACTGTATCGGGATCCCAGCTCTAGCCCTGTGAATCTCGTCCTCAACGCCTGAGTACAGCGTTTGCAGCTCTCCCTTGGTGACTTTGGAGGTCTGATCCTTAGCAAACAGGAGGTTGGAGATCATCTTCGCAATTACCCTTAGAGTAGGGTTTCTGATCTGCGACTGGTATGCCTTGCGGGACGCGAATGTGCTGTTTGCAATGAGGTCCCAAAAGGGGTTGGATGGTGCGAACTTATTCTCCACTGCTACCTTCCTCCGCTCGTCCGCAATCTCATAAATTTCGTTGAGCTTATCAAGCGAGAGTGAGCAGAACTTCCCATCGGCCAGGATTGAGAAGGACCAGTTCTCATAAGTAGGCGCAGAAGGGTTCTCGTAACCGATGTGAGTCGTGGCAAGCACTTGTCGGACTAGGTCTGGGTGGAACTCGTGTGTTTGGTAGCAGGGGGGAGCAATCCCCATGGCGTGGAGTGTTTCGAACATGTCGGTGTCGAGTCCATGGGCAGAAAGGGTGTCCGCGTGACCGAAGAGAGTGGGCAGGATCTCAGTATTGAGGAGCGTGTTATACCTTGCCGCAGATTCCTTATCCCATCCCTCACAGATGAAATCGAGGAGCATTAGGTCGTCGAGATTGATTGGCTGACCCTGTTTGCCCGCACGCGGCCTTGGATAAGAAGCCTGAGCACTGTGATTTGGAGGTGGTACATAGTTCTCACGGGTAACCTTTGGTTTCTTGACCGCCTTTTGCTTTGTGCGTGGAGGCATCTGCGAAACAGAACAAGTAATGATAAATTAGTTCGGTTCGTGGGTTGTCTAGAAATGGATGGAACTCTAAGCATTCTCATTTAAAATCAAGTCCATTCAGTTTCAAAACAACCCAAAAATAACATGATAAAAAAAGGTTTGCTATTCATCATCCATCATCAACTTATTCACAAGATTAACCATCAATCTCAAGCGAACCCCACAATATCGAGTATGCGAACAGTAAATCACAATCAACAATCGGAACAAGGCAGTTCAGATTCTTTCTCCGTGTCGATTCTTCTATAAATCTAGCAACGTAGGATTACTCCATTTAAAGTTATTTCTAACTAGAATCAACTGAAAGTGCGAGAAGAAGAAAGGAGAATCAACCACAAATCGCGGTTTGCATGCGCGATTGTGGGGGGGGGGATTTCGATTCGTTGCCTTGTTCGGTTGAGAGAGGTGACTGCAAAAACAAATTGAACTCGACAATCCAAGAGGTTAGAACCAAAAATCGTGATAAATGATTAAGAATGGAGAGAGTTGGTTTTAGGGTTCTATCTCTATAGGGAGAGGGGTTTTGCGGCGAGCGGGGTGTAAGTGGGGAAGTGGGGTGGGTCGGCCTTAAATAGGCAAACCCTAACCGCTTCCTCTTCTATTTTTATTTGTTTTTAATTTTTTTTTTCCGAAGACTTACCTGAGGGAACAGCTGTTCTCCAGCGAGAACAGTCTACGGATTGTTCCTCCGGGAAACTTCGGTTTTCTTTTTCCTGAAACAAAATTTCAAAACAAACTACAGAAAAAAATTGAAAGGAAAAACTTATTTAGACTTTGATATAACTCAAATTACCCTAAGGAGTGATTTTACTCTCTCAAATAAGAGGTTCAATTGTAGTACTTAGGGATCGAATCCACAGAGAGCTAGGGCACACAATAGACTATATAAATTAAGATTAAGCTAGGCAAACAGTTTATAAAGCAGTAAATCAATGAAAGTAAGGTGAACAAAGTAGTTATTCAATTGGTTGATTGGGGTTGTAAACAATTAGGAGAAATGGCTAGACCTAGGGATTTATCAATCAAGAGATTTAAAATTTCAATTCAAGGGTGCTAATGGTTTATAGGTTCAATTCTAGAACTCGGTTTTAATAAGTAAGCAATCTAGCTTTCGCATGCAATTGCTAATCAGATGTCTAAGTCCAGTCTCAGATGTCGCTTGTTGACTTGGAGCGAGCGTCGATCGATGCTATGGCCTGAGCGTCGATCGATGCTTCTTTAGACAAGCATTAACGACCTAATCAATTTAGTTCAACTAGATTCCTAGACCAACTCTCGTATGCCCCTAGGTGTCCAATCCAGCAGAGTTCGGGTTCCGTTAATTGATTGCACTTTCGTGCCTCTCAACTATCCTATGATTCTAGGTTCAAACAATTAGTCACACTGTCGTGCTATTCTAACTATTCCAGATCCTAGTATTACAAATCACCCTGGTGTAGAGATCTAGAGATAATATAGCAATACTAATTGATTATCAGTTTGACATTAAGCTCATGAAATCTCTAAACCTAACAAGATGAATCACTCAGACATGCAAGCAATAACACAAATCATAGTCTGAATAATATAATAGATAAGAAAACAATAATAAAACCAATGGACTTCCAATCAATCTCTGAAGGAGAATTGATCTTCTCTCCAAACCTAAGAGAAAACAATAGAATAAGATAATAGAAATCTTCTTGCCGTCAACAATGGCTTAGAAATACATAAATAGGGTTTCTGGTCGTCCATGGGTATTTTGGTAACTTGGTGTGGCTTATGGGCTTCAAAACGTCTTGAAATATGCTTGGCCCACGTTCTGGCATCACTTTCGATCGACACCAATGCTGTGTTATCGATCAACAGTCCTTCACCTCCTCGACAGCTTCCTCTTGCGAGGCAGACTGACCACCCTTCTGTACAACAAGCATAACTTCTGCTACATGATGCTTATTGACCTCAAACCGGTGGAATTGGAAAGCTAACCCAAAGCTCTATCGTGTGTCAAAATATGGACTCAATCTAACGGTGGGAAGGACTCCATACATAGCTAGACATCTGACACGTGTGTGCAGCTCTTCACTCAAAAGGCTCCAAAAGACACTAAAATCACCACATTCCTCCAAATCGTCCCTAAACCTGTAAATAATCTAAATTGACTCTATATAGTAGTTAATATATATTAAAACAATTATAGACCATGGCTAAAAGTGGGTAAAATCCATGGTCTATCAACTTCCCCAGAGTTACCCTTTTGCTTGTCCTCAAGCAAAACAGACGGGCAGTCTCTCTGAAAGAGGTTTGAAAAAAGCAGAGACTCACACGATTTAAAACTTAGAATCACCACCTCTGCTATATTGCAATCCACATCTAAGAAGTCCTAATCACAAAAGCACATTATACCATATCGTAGCTTAGCAACCAAATTCACATAGCCAACAACTTAGCAAATCCTGTCTGACATTCCCCTCTACCAACCTCATTTCTTAACATAAATAAAAGTGCAGGCTTTACCTTGGGAGTATCGATCACAAGATGCAAGGATTTTCAAACAAGTATCTGGATCTGCAGGTAAAAGTTAGTTCCTATCTTTTCTCTTTACTAATTTCTCTCTAGGGTCGAAATAGAGAAAGAAAAGGTGATAAGTCTACACAAGGCTTTACCTTCCAAACTTGTTTGAAGAATCCGATCCCATGTATACCAAGCCCCAAGACAAGCAGTTGTGTCAGGTTTAGTGTTGGAGGTCAGCTTTGGTTCCTTTAAACAATCTCAGCAAGTGTGAATAGTTGACAGGTTGATCCACTTTAGTATCTTTAGTACTATCTGCAATCAGTAAGTCTAGAATGGTGCTAAAGAGTAGTTAGATAACAAGAAAAAATCTAATAAGTTCATTATCCCCTTCTTGACTCAATAAAACTCTTTTGAAAACATTTTGATAAGACTCATGAACACACTAATATCAGTAAACCTCCTCCCTCCATACTTAAATTACACTGTCCCCAGCGTACATCTAGTCGGAGTTATGGTGATAAATAAATTATAAGTCTTCAATTTAACAAGTTAGAACGATATACCCGACCGGATTAAGTGTCGATCGATGGATAGGAGTTACCATCGGTCGCTGCAAGTAATGTATTGTCGATCGATATCGACATGATCTCATCGATCGATATGCTGGACAATCGTCTCCTCAGATCTCTTCTTCTTTTTTTTTTCTTTTCTAAGTAGCTAACTAAAACACAATATTAGTAGATCATCCCCCAGACTTAAACAACACTATCTCCAGTGTATACAGTCTAAGATCGGTGGAGAAATAAATCATAAGGACAATATTTAACAAGGAAAACGGTATACCTGACTTTGATATGAGTGTCGACCAACACAGTTAAGTGGCGATCAATACTCTTGAAGCTCTGTCGATCGACACAGTTAAGTGGCGATCGATCGATGCTAGTGATGCTCTGTCGATCGATGTTACGCAGCTATCGTCGATCCTCGGATCTTTTCCTTTTACCTAACATAAATAAAACACTAAAAATCAGTAATAGATAACTAATAAAACCAATCCAAATTTTTTTTTTTCGATGAACATTGACTACTACAGTAACTTCCGATTTTCTGCTACAGTGTCGGTCGTTGTTCTTGCTTCAATGTCGCTCGATTTTCTTGTTACAGTGTCGCTCGGCGCTGCTACAGTGCCGTCGTTATTGTTCACTTTTTTTTTGACCTGCATAAAAATAAAAAACAAAAATCAGTAACAATCTAACATAAACTGAATGAAATTACCTAATAGTGAGTTGCCTCCCACTCAGCGCTTATTTTTAGTCATTAGCTTGACTTTTGGATATCTGATTTAGTCTGGATGAGGATGTGAACTTGCTACAGAACAAGTCTCTGTGTCTCTTTTTTTCATCTTGTTGATGCAGTTGAAAAAAGCTCTTGAAGAAGCTTCTTCTTTCTCTCTCAGCTCTGGATCACATAGCACTCTAACCTTGGTAAAAGGTTCAGAACCTCCTCTGCAGCGCACTCTATACTCAAGACTTCCCTCTTGACATTGCAAAGGGACTAGTGGCAAGAAATCTGCATCTACATTTCTTTTTCTTTTTCTTCTTTCTATTCTTGATCCTTCCCCCAGACTTAGACTTTTTAGTCTCAGGCTGTTTTGAAAGTCGGATGGTGTCGACCAATGCTGAAGGCTTCGTGTCGATCGATTCTGAAGACTGAGAGTCGTCCGATGCTGAAATCTGATTGTCGATCGATTCTGAGGACTGGAAGTCGACCGATGCTGCAATTTTAATATCGACCGACGCTGATTCTGGTATTGCTGGCTCGTGATTTGAATCAGCTGTATGCCCTGGATCGTCAAACATCTCTATGCATGAAATAAGCTCCTCACTTTTCTTCTTTTCCATGGGATCATAGAAGACAGTTTCATCAACATTAGTCAGACACATCTTATTTCTCTTAAGATCACAAACTGCCCCCACTGTAGCCATGAAGACTCTTCCAAAAAGAAGTGGAGATGTCTTGCCTGATTTGATATCTATAGCATGAAAGTCCACGGGGATAATGTATTCCCCTATCTCCACCTTAACATTCTTGATCATGCCTGCTGAGTTTACTCGGGAACTATCCACGAAAGTGAAACTATCTTTAGAAGGTTTCATCTTAAGTCCTAATAGCTCAGCAGTGTCTATGGCCATGATGTTGACTGCAGATCCAGTATCGCATAGGGCGTTTGGTAAATGGTGGCTATGTATAGAGCATGAAATCAGGAACTTTCCAGGATCTTGTTCCTTCTTCAGTGTCCTCTTGGGTTTACGGCTGACCTTGTTGAATAGGAGCTCAATGTCCTTATCAGTCTCTCTGCTCTCTCTGAAAAAATTACCAAGTCTATACTTATGATATGCATCCTCAAAAGACATATCCTTAGGAACCCTCTTCACCCTATTGTGAAATCCTTCAAGTTCCTCTTTGTTAACTTCTCTCCTGAGGTGTTTGAGAATATAGGGTTTCCTAGATTTCACTCTCTTCTCAACTGGAATTTCTTCTTTCGTTTCCTGCCTTTCCATGGCAGTTTCATATTCGTCTGTTTGATGTCGATCGATACATGATAGATGTCGTCGATCGATACCTGGTAGATGTCGTTGATCGACACTCTCAACGAAAGAGGTTTCAGCTAGGGTTGATTGCTCTTGCTCTGGTGCTTCTGCAGATTGCTGACTTATTTTCTCTGTTGTCTTCAAGCAAACTGAGGTCTGAGATAAATTTCGAGTTTCCTTCAAGCGGTGTGCATCAAGATCTGTTAAACGTACTCGGTATGGCATTGGTGGTTGTCGATCGCTGCGCTTCTGTTTTTGTCGATCGGTGTTCCCATGTTGCTGTCGATCGATTCCATTGAATTGTTGTCGATCGATATTGTCCCTTTGAACTCGAGCTAGGGTGGGAGGATGCGGGTGTCGAGCGGCAAAATCTGAGTATCTCTGAATTCGAACAGTTTTGTCTGATCCCAAAAGTGGTGTCGATCGATGCTCGGCTGATGATGTCGATCGGTGCTCAGCTGTTGATGTCGGTCCACACCAGTACAAGCTGCCTATGGACATGCAGCGTTCGACTAGGAAAGCATCTTCTTCCAGTTTTTCCTGCTTGAGCACTTCCCCAAAGTCATCATCTGAGATGGCATTAACCTAGTGCCTCTCTCTTTCCACAGCTTTCCCTTTGACCAGAGCTTCTTGCTTCTTCACAGCTTCTGCAGTCTGAGAAACCTTGGCATCTAGCATCATGACATGGGCATCTAAGGTTTCATGTTTTCCATTCAGCTCTTTGTAGAGAACATCCAACCTCAGATTTAAGTATGCACTCGTCTTCTGATGAATTTTCAAAATCTTCTCTATCATAGATTCCATCTTTTCTATATAGCCCTGATCCTCATCCTTCTCTACAGCATGTTCTACCAACGAGACTTCATGTACTGAACCAATCTCAGCCTCAACGATCTTGTCACTATCCATTGCAGCTGATTTTATCTTGTGCAAATCCAGATTTTTGGAACTCTTGCTAGACATCAAGTTCTCAATCAGGCTCTTAGCTTCCTATGGGTCCTTGTCTCAAAGTTTCCTTCGCTTGCAGTATCCAGCATCACATGATATTGAACATCAATATCCTTGCAGAATTTCTTCAACAGCTGAATCTCCGTAAAACCATGATGTGGACAGTCCCTTTGGTATCTCCTAAACCTTTCCCAAGAGCTTTTAAAATCTTCTGTAGGTCCCTGAGAGAATGTCCAAATTTTATCTCTCATCTCTTCAGCCCTTGCATCATCTAAAAATTCAGTCATAAACGCAGTCCTGACATCATTCCATGTAGTGAGAGATCCTGGTGGTAGGCATCTCAACCAATTTTTAGCATTCCCAGAGAGAGAATATTTGAACAGCTTACAGAAGATGTAGTCTTTGGTTGCTTCATCCTCATGGATGCCAGACACAAAGTCTTCGAGTGTCTCAATATGGTCCAGAGGATTTTCATCAGGAAGACCACGATAAGGGTGCTGACCCACAAGAGAGAAGTGTGTGTGGTGTATTTGAAATCCCTGGATTTCTAGAGGTCGAATCGCAGACCTGTTGGTGTAAAACTGACTATGCCTGGCCAAATCTGCTAACGATCTCTAAAGAGGAACTTTATCCTCGGTGGCAGCAGATGGCTCAAGGATTACAGTTCCTTGTCCATCTATCTTTTGAGCTGCTGCATTACACAGATGACCTCCAGGGTCATGCGGGTCTCCATTCTCATCCCTCTGTAGCACAAGTGTCGCGACCATGTCTGCTCGCGGATTAGTATCGATCGATGTTCGAGTTGAACTGTCGATCGTCGCACTGTCACAAGTGTCGATCAACGTAGTAGAGGTGGTGTCGATCGACATAGTAGAGGTGGTGTCGATCGACGTAGTAGAGGTGATGTCGATCGACGTAGTAGAGGTGATGTCGATCGACGTAGTAGAGGTGATGTCGATCGACGTAGTAGAGGTGATGTCGATCGACGTAGTAGAGGTGATGTCGATCGACGTAGTAGAGGTGATGTCGATCGACGTAGTAGAGGTGATGTCGATCGACGTAGTAGAGGTGATGTCGATCGACGTAGTAGAGGTGATGTCGATCGACGTAGTAGAGGTGATGTCGATCGACGTAGTAGAGGTGATATCGATTGATGATGTGCGTTTCTCTTTGCGGATCGAGCGTTCCAAACGTGCTGGGTCTGAGAAGAACAATAATTCCTCCTTGCTGCTTCTGGTACTGATAGGCATGTACCTGAAAGACAAGAAAAAATTTTATGTAAGTAACTATGACAGTAAATAAAACCTAGACTAAACCTATTAATCAAGTCTATTGGCGATCAAAGCTCTCCTGCAACGTCACCAAATTTGATATCACTCAAATTACCCTAAGGAATGATTTTACTCTCTCAAATAAGAGGTTCAATTGTAGTACTTAGGGATCGAATCGACAGAGAGCTAGGGCACACAATAGACTATAGAAATCAAGATTAAGCTAAGTAAACAATTTATAAAGTAGTAAATCATTAAAAGCAAGGTAAACAAAGTAGTTGTTCGATTGGTTGATTGAGGTTGTAAACAATTAGGAGAAATAGCTAGACCTAGGGATTTGTCAATCAAGAGATTCAAAACTTCAATTCAAGGACGCTAATTGGTTTATAGATTCAATTCTAGAACTCGATTTTAATAAGGAAGCAATCCAGCTTTCGCATGCGATTGCTAATTGATATACCATGGATTTGACTCATTTTTACCCATGGTATATAAGTATTTTACTATCTATATACTATATATTCTATCCTATTAGGTATGTTTTCAGGTTCAGAAGTATCTTGGAGTAAAGTGATGATTAAGGAGCATTTAGGAGCTTAAAAGAGATTTCATTCGAGCTGACCACCAGAGGTCAATACGAAGAAGAAACAATCGATCGATGCACATCTAGTGACGTCGATCGATACAGAAGAGAAGCCTCGACGATTGAAGATTATGATCGATCGATGTACATCCTGTACCATCGATCGATGTCGAGAAGCTGAAGCACGACTTGGTTCCAGCCGACTTTAAACCCAAGATGAATTTTTAACCTAATAGTTATATACTTGCCTAAATGTTAGGAGGCAAGGGAGCTTTTGACCACCTTTGTATTCTTATTTTCAGCTGAGAGTTTTAGGAGAGAAGATCATAGAGAGATTTGTGATGGAACTCCATTGATTCATCTATTCTATTCTATGCAGTTTTTATCTATATTCTGTGTCATGAATTGCTTAGCTATGAGTAGTTTACTTGTTAGATTCAGGGTTCAAATAGGTTAGAGAGATTAGGCCCAACTATAGATTGCTAAGTTGTGGTATTCATTGATTGATTGTGCTTAATGCTTGTTCTAGATTAACTAACTAGAATATTGAACCAAGGAATCTGCATGAGTTAAGCATCCTTGACCATCCAGTCCTGAATCTAATATGTCATACTAGGACTGCTAGAAAAAGGCTCCCGTTGAACTAGACAGCTAGTGAGCATTATCAACTTGCCCCTAGGGCTTAACTAGAAGCATCGATCAATATTGTCTTCTGACAATCGATCGATATTTGTGAAAGGTGTATCGATCGATATCCCTATAGGACCATCGATCGACACTTTCTTGTGATCAACAGACGACAGTTGAGATCCAAGATCTAGTTAGTTAACCAGTGAAACATTGCCATCGCTGATCACTGTGTTTAAGGGGTTGAGCTCTAATATATCATGCATGCAACTGATAGGCATCTATATGATTATAATCTCCAACACCTGAATAGAAACCCTGCATCTAATACCTTTCCAATAAGTTACACCCCCAATCATCTAGTTAGTCGAGCAATAGACTTGCTCAATTAGGATTGCTATTTACTTTTAAACCAGAAAACAACAAACACTTAGAATTAATAATTTACTAGATTTAATAGGTTCCCTAGCTCATTGAGGATTCGATCCCTAAGTAATACAATTGAACCTCTTATTTGAGAGAGTAATTCACTCCTTAGGGTAATTTGAGTGGTATCAAATTTGGCGCCGTTGCCGGGGAGCTTTGATCGCCTTTAGATTTAGTGTTATTGATTCTTATTCTTTTCTTTACCCCCATTCTGACACAAAATTTTTTTTCTCATCTTTTCAGGTACATGCCCAGCAGTACCAGAAGCAACAAAGAAACACACCTACTATTCTCAGAAGATCCTGCTCACTTGGAACGCTCGATCCACAAAGACCAACGTTCCACATCGCTCGACGCAGCAGCTTTCACGTCGACTGATTCTCGCACCCAACCGTCGACCGATACCCGTCCTTCATCGTCGACCGATCCACATCGTTCGACATCGATCGATACTACACCGCTTACATCGATCGATCCTCAGTCGCGGAACATGGTTGCGATTGTTATTCTCAGGCATGATTAGAATGGAAACCTGTATGACCAGGATGGTCATCTGCGTAATGCAAC
>NC_027748.1:20777321-20780369 GCF_000695525.1 Brassica oleracea var. oleracea
GATGCTACAAGAGCTGCTCAACCTGTAGAAGAGGCTGCTTCACCAAAGGCACTGGCTGACTAAAATCGTCCAGACGAGTACCACGCCAACAGATCAGCTATTCGACTTCCAGAGATTCAGAAGGAGAATTTCGAGCTGAAGCCTCAGTACTACACACTCGTGTCGCAGCTACCCTACTCTGGGTTACCGCACGAGCATCCTATGGACCATCTGGAGAGATTCGAGGATTGTATCGCTGCTATTCGTATGGATGGAGTCCCTTGGGACTACCTATTGTGCAAGCTCTTCAAGTATACTCTGCTTGGAGAAGCGATGCACTGGCTTAAGAAGCTACCCACAGGATCTCTAACATCCTGGGCCGACATCAAGAATGCTTTCTTGCGAAACTTCTTCGATGAGGCAGGCGCTGAAGACTTGAGGAGCAAAATCGCTACCTTTTCGCAGGAGACTGGAGAGTCTTTCAAAGATGCGTGGATCAGATTCAAGTTCTTCCAGCGAGACTGTCCACACCACAGATTCAATGAAGTGCAACTGCTGAGCACTTTCTTCAGAGGTATCGCCTTGAGGTATCAGATGGCTCTTGGTACAGCTAGCGAGGGAAACTTCAACACCAGGAATACGGTGGAGGCTATGAGACTGATAGAAATTCTAGCAAACAACAGCATCACCAAGAACATTGACTTCGAAAGGAAGAAGTCTGTTGCATCCCTAGGGAAGGGGCAGATGGACGAAGTTAGAGCAAAGTTAGTTGTGGTTCATGAGATTCTTAGGAAGCAGGTCTGCTCAGCTGAAGAAGAAGTAGTTGTAGACATGGAAGGAGAAGAAGATGTGAACTACATTGGAGGTACTGGATTTTAGAGGTCTGGAAACCAGGGTGGAAACATAAACTACTTTGGCAATGGTCAGAGGAGTAACCAGAGTTCACAGTTCCAGAAACCTTTCAGCGACAACAGCAGAGGCTATGGAAACTCATACTACCATAATCCACCACCACAGACTAAGGAAAGCAAGATTGAAGCAATGCTTGACAGAGTTCTGGAAGGACAACAACAACTCACTGTGGATTTCAATGGGAAGATAGATTCAGCCTACAACAGTCTGAACACAAGAATTGAGACCTTAGGGACTCAAGTAAGGAAGCTTGAAATGCAAGTGGCTCTGACTGGAGACACTGTAATGAGGCAAGAAGCCTTGGCTAGAGAAGTAGGAGTTGAGAATGCAAAACACCACGTGAATGCCATCCTAGATGATGATTTCTGGCAAGTGGTGAAGCATGAGATGCTTGGAGAAGGAGATTTCGAAGTTGAAAGCTCCATGATCTTCGGCGGATCACAATGGTGTCGACCGATGTGAATTGATGCACATCGATCGACAGACCAAGACGAAGATCGATCGTTGGATTACTCTAGACATCGATCGACGTTATCTGCTGAATCGACTGCGGAGTGTAATGCAGTTCGAATCATGACTCATGAGGAATTCGCAGAAAAACATCCTCACCCACCCTCCCTTTTCTACATCAAAATCGATCGACCACATGAGCCACCCATCGATCGACAAAGAGAGACCGATATCGATCGACCCCCCTCACCTCCCATCGATCGACGAACACCTCTCACCTACCGTGTGCGATTACTTTCTATTGATAGTAACCGAATCAACGCACTCAGACCACCACCTAAACCTTTAGCAAACCCACCAGAACCCACAACCTACCCTTCAGACACTACACCAGAGCCTATGCAAGTTGATGAGGCAACTGAGGGAAGAGTTTTAAGGAAAAGGAAGGAGAAGATTCCTAAACACCTTAAGAGGGAAGCTAATGAGAAGGAGATGAGATGGATGGTTTCACTAAGAGAGTCCTCAGAATCCCAGTAGAGAAACATTTTGATGAAGTTTATTACACACACCGGTTGTGGATGTTCTTCAGAGAAACTAAGGAGACTAAGGAGGACATTAGGAAAATGTTTCATTACATCAGGGAAAGGATGAAACTAAGGATCACATTGAAGAAGAAGAGTGATCCTGGGAAGTTTGCAATACCATGTATGGTAAAAGGTATTGAATTTCGCCATGCACTTTGTGACACAGGAGCATCAGTCAGTATTCTACCTAAGGTTATGGCAGACCAGCTGGGTCTGAAAATAGAGCCCTCATCAGAATCTTTCACCATCGTGGATCTTTCAGAAAGGAGCTCAGGAGGCATCATAAGAGACCTTGAGGTACAGATTGGTAATGCCCTTGTCCCAGTAGATTTTCATGTCCTGGACATTAAGCTTAATTGGAACTCTTCACTTCTGCTTAGAAGAGATTTCCTGGCTACAGTAGGAGCTGTATGTGACATGAACACCAACAGATTGTGTCTGACACTGATAGATCCAGACGTCCACTATGACCTAGTTTGAGTTTTGAGACAACATGTCAACCTCGTGGAGCTTGGAAACGATCTTGGCTACATTGCAGTATGCCATTGTGGAGCAGAGTACGAAACCGAGTACTCGGAATCGATCGACAGAGTCTACTCAGCATCGATCGATACCCTGGATTTGACCCATTTTTACCCATGGTATATAAGTATTTTACTATCTATATACTATATATTCTATCCTATTAGGTATGTTTTCAGGTTCAGAAGTATCTTGGAGTAAAGTGATGATTATGGAGCATTTAGGAGCTTAAAAGAGATTTCATCCGAGCTGACCATCAGAGGTCGATACGAAGAAGAAACAATCGATCGATGAACATCCAGTGACGTCGATCGATACAGAAGAGAAGCCTTGACGATTGAAGATTATGATCGATCGATGTACATCCTGTACCATCGATCGATGTCGAGACGCGGAAGCACGACTTGGTTCCAACCGACTTTTAACCCAAGACTTCACCAAATTACAAGATTACCCGTGACGAGTTTTTAACCTAATCGTTATATACTTGCTTAAGTGTTAGGAGGCAAGGGAGCTTTTGGCCACCTTTGTATTCTTATTTTCAGCAGAGAGTTTTAGGAGAGAAGATCATAGAGAGATTTGTGATTGGAACTCCATTGAT
>NC_027748.1:20780532-20801842 GCF_000695525.1 Brassica oleracea var. oleracea
TGAACCTAGGAATCTGCATGAGTCAAGCATCCTTGACCATCCAGCCTTGAATCTAATCTGTCATACTAGGACTGGTAGAAAAAGGCTACCGCTGAACTAGACAGCTAGTGAGCATTATCAACTTGCGCCTAGGGCTTAACTAGAAGCATCGATCGATATTGTCTTCTGACAATCGATCGATATTTTTAAAAGGTGTATCGATCGATATCCCTATAGGACCATCGATCGACACTTTCTTTTGATCAACAGACGATAGTTGAGATCCAAGATCTAGTTAGTTAACCAGTGAAACATTGCCATCGTTGATCACTGTGTTTTAGGGGTTGATCTCCAATATATCATGCATGCAACTGATAGGCATCTATAGGATTGTAATCTCCAACACATGAATAGAAACCCTGCATCTAATATCTTTCCAATAAGTTACACACCCAATCATCTTTTTAGTCGAGCAATAGACTTGCTCAATTAGGATTGTTATTTACTTTTAAACCATAAAACAACAAACACTTAGAATTAATAATTCACTAGATTTAATAGGTTCCCTAGCTCCTTGTGGACTTGATCCCTAGGTACTACAATTAAACCTCTTATTTGAAAGAGTAATTCACTCCTTAGGGTAATTTGAGTGGTATCACTAATCAGATGTCTAAGTCCAGTCTTAGCTGTCGCTTGTTGACTTGGAACGAGCGTCGATCGATGCTATGGCCTGAGTGTCGATCGATGCTTCCTTAGACAAGCATTAATGACCTAATCGATTTAGTTCAACTAGATTCCTAGACCAACTCTCGTATGCCCCTAGGTATCTAATCCAGCAGAGTTCGGGTTCCGTTAATTGATTGCACTTTCGTGCCTCTCAACTATCCTATGATTCTTGGTTCAAACAATTAGTCACACTGCCTTGCTATTCTAACTATTCCATATCCTAGTATTACAAATCACCATGGTGTAGAGATCTATAGATAATCTAGCAATCCTAATTGATTATCAGTTTGACATTAAGCTCATGAAATCCCTAAACCTAACAAGATGAATTACTCAGACATGCAAGCAATAACACAAATCATAGTCTGAATAATATAATAGATAAGAAATCAATAATAAAACCAATGGAGTTCCAATCAATCTCTGAAGGAGAATTGATATTCTCTCAAAACCTAAGAGAAAACAATAGAATAAGATAATAGAAAGCTTCTTGCGGTCAACAATGGCTTAGAAATACATAAATAGGGTTTATGGCCGTCCATGGGTATTTTGGTAACTTGGTGCCAAGGCTATATTTCACCCCGAGAAGACCTTCTCCTACGAGAGGTCTATGACAGGCTGATCCCGGCGATTACTACCATGAAGATGACGTCCTATGCTCTCTGCAGCACGCCTACAACTCCACATACTGCCCCAGGCCACGATCTCCAGCTCACCAACAGGGACACTCCATGCTAATCAAAGCATATCGAAGCTCCATGCTCCCTGCAGCATATCGACTACTCCACCATCTGTTCCGGCCATGCGTCCCCTAGAACAGATGGTTCCTATCACCTACGGAGCCACGTGCTCATAAGGCCATGCGCCCAACAAGGCCACGTGCCCATCCAGGCTCCACGCCTCCATCAGAGCTACGTGCTCCTTAGGCCATGTGCCCACTAGGCTACGCGCCCACTTAGGCTCCACGCGTCCATCAATACATGAACTACGAACGGCTTGATCCCTCCCTGAAGGGTAGTAGGCAAACCCCCCTGAAGGATGCAGCCATAAATCCCAAACACTTTCCACGGTTCCTCAAGGACCGCCCTCTGATAGGCGGGACCATCAACTGCAGATCCAGAAGACCCTGTGGCCTTCACCATGGATAGGCAGTTATCCCAAACACCTTCCACGGTTCCTCAAGGACCGCCCTCAGATAGGCGGTACCATCAACTGCAGATCCAGAAGACCCTGAGGCCTTCACCATGGATAGGCAGTCCCTGCCTAACGATCAATCTCCCCCGCGGCTACTAAGACACCGGAGACATATATTGGCCCATACCCGTATGGCAGTATCTTGAGAGCAAGACCTCCGGGTTCATCAACCACCTAAGAGGGAGAAAGCACTAAGACAACCAGTCTCTTCCCTCCTATCATTCCGTAGAACTGAGCACGGATCGCTTGTACACAAAAATCCCCTAACACTTGGTGTGGCTTCTGGGCTTCAAAAGGTCTTGAAATATTCTTGTCTCACATTCTGGTATCACTGTCGATCGACACCAATGCGGTGTTATCGATCGACAGTCCTTCATCTCTTCGACAGCTTCCTCTTGCGAGGCAGACTGACTACTCTTCAGTAAAACGGGCATAACTTCTGCTACAGGATGCTGATTGACTTCAAACCGGTGGCATTGGAAAGCTAACTCAAATCTATATCTTTTCTTAACATATGGGCTCAATCTAACGGTGGGAAGGTCTCCATCCATAGCTAGACATCTGATATGTCTGTGCAGCTCTGCACTCAAAAGGCTCCAAAAGACACCAAAATCACCACATTCCTCCAAATCGTCTCTGAACCTGTAAATTCTCTAAATAGACTCTATATTGTAGTAAATATATATTAAAAACTTATAGACCATAGCTAAAAGTGGATAAAATCCATGGTCTATCACACTTACCACTGGGTTGCCTCCCACCAAGCGCTCGATTTAAGTCACTAGCTTGACTTTGGTTAGCCTATTAGGCTGTGGAGGGATCGCCTAAGGGAATTTCTTCACCTTCTGCGATTGTTGTTTCAGCAAGGTATGGCTTGAGACGCTGACCATTAACAACAAACTCTCCTCCATTCATGTCCAGCAACACAACTGCCCCATAGGGTCGTACCTCCTTGATGATAAACGGTCCAGACCATCTGGACTTCAGCTTTCCAGGGAACAGCTTCATCCTGGAGTTGAAGAGCAAGACCTCATCATTCGGTTCAAAGCTTCTGCTGATGATCCGCTTGTCATGATATGCCTTGGTCTTTTCTTTGTAGATCTTTGTGCTCTCAGAAGCTATATGCATGATCTCCTCTAGCTCGTTTATCTGGATGGAGCGCCTCTCCTTGGCTGATTTGATATCGAAGTTGAGCAGTTTGACAGCCCATGCCGCTTTGTACTCTAGTTCCACATGGAGATGACATGCCTTGCCATACACTAGGTGATAAGGAGTGGTCTCGAGTGGTGTCTTGTAGGCTGTTCTGTAAGCCCACAGTGCATCATCTAATTTGAGAAATCAGTCTTTGCGTGTTGTGCCAACTGTTTTCTGCAGAATGCTTTTGATATCTCTATTAGATACTTCCAATTGGCCACTCGTCTGAGGGTGATACGCGGTTGCAACTTTATGCTTGACACCGTTCTTTTTCAAGAGACCTTGGAAGACCTTGTTGATGAAATGGGTGCTTCCATCGCTTATGACCACCCTAGGTACTCCAAACCTTGGAAAGATGATAGATTTGAACATCTTGGTCACAACACGCGCATCATTAGTAGGGCTGGCGATTGCTTCCACCCGCTTTGAGACATAATCCACTGCAACTAGAATATACTCGTTCTTGTATGAAGGCGGGAATGGTCCCATGAAGTCTATCCCCTAACAGTCAAACACCTCGATCTCGAGTATGAAGTTCTGAGGCATCTCGTTCCTCTTGCTGATGTTCCCTTGTCATTGGCATGAATTTCATTTGGAGATGAAAGCTTTAGCATCATGGAACATTGTGGGCCACCAGAAACCGGCTTGCAAGACCTTGGAGACGGTCTTGAATGCTGAAAAGTGTCCGGCATATGAGGAACCATGGCAGTGATGTAGGATCCCTGGAATCTCAGCTTCCGGAACACATCATCGGAACACTCCATCCTTGCAGTGTCGATACAAGAACGGTTCATCCCAAAAGTAGAGTTTAGCATCCTTCAGAAACTTATTCTTCTCATTACTAGTAAACTCAACTGGTTCCTTCTACGCAGCTAAAAAATTAACTATTTCAGCAAACCAAGGTAGATGGTAATATCTCTTCCTGATCGCAGCAACGAAGTGTTCATGGTCTGCGAAACAGTCTGCGGCAAGAGTATCTTGATTGTTCTCGACATACAGACCAATCGCGTAGACGTGCTCGTCAAGGAGACTGTCATCAAGAGCAGTCTCTTCGTCGATCTTCGTTCTGGACAGATGATCTGCGACTCCATTCTCAATTCCTTTCTTATCCTTGATTTCAAGATCGAATTCCTGGAGTAGGAGAATCCATCTGAGTAAGTAAGCGTAGTTTGGCGTCTTTCTTGGTCAGCAAGTACCTCAAGGCAGCGTGATCTGTGTGCACTATCGCTTTAGAACCTACTAGGTAGGACCTAAACTTTTCGAAAGTGTAGACAATGGCCAAAAGCTCCTTCTCGGTCGTAGCATACCGACATTGAGCTTCATCCATCGTCCTGCTCGCATAGTAGATTACGTCTAGTTTCTTATCTTTCTGCTGTCCCAGCACTGCTCCCACTGCGAAATCACTTGCGTCAGCCATGATCTCAAAAGGTAGGTCCCAATCTGGAGGTTGAATGATTGGGGAACTGATCAAAGCTCCTTTTATCGTGTGGAAAGCACCCAAGCAATCGCTATCGAACTCGAACATGGTGTCCTTGCAGAGCAGCCTAGTGAGTGGTCTTGCGATTTTTGAGAAATCCTTGATGAACCTCCTATAGAAACCGGCATGTCCCAAGAAGCTTCTGATTCCCTTGACTGTGGTTGGTGGTTGCAGGCTCATCATCACCTCGATCTTTGCCTTGTCAGCCTCGATCCCCTTCTCAGAGATCTTGTGTCCAAGAACAATCTCATCCTTGACCATGAAGTGGCACTTCTCCCAGTTGAGCACAAGATCTTTCTCCTCGCATCGTTGCAACACCCTGCACAAATTTTTCAAACAGACAGAAAAAGATCTTCCATAGACACTAAAATCATCCATGAAAACCTCCATTATGTCCTCCATCAGATCAGTAAAAAGGGACATCATGCAACGTTGGAAGGTCGCATGAGCATTGCACAAGCCGAATGGCATCCTCCTGTAGGCAAACGTGTCGTATGGGCATGTGAACGCCGTCTTCTCCTGATCGTCTGGGTGGATGTGGACCTGGAAGAAACCTGAATAACCATCTAAAAAGCAATAGTATGGGTGGTTAGCTAATCTTTCAAGCATTTGATCAATGAAAGGGAGTGGAAAGTGATCCTTGCGAGTCGCAGCATTCAATTTACGAAAATCAATGCACATGCGATGTCCAGTTACAGTTCTAGTAGGGATCAATTCATTCTTTCATCTGTTATGAAAGTTATTCCACCTTTCTTAGGAACTACATGAACATGGCTAACCCAGTTACTGTCAGAGATGGCATAGATCACTCCAGCCTCTAGAAGTTTCATTATATCTTTCTTTACAACATCTTTTAGATTCGGATTTAACCTCCTCTGATGCTCTATAGATGTCATTGATTCATCTTCTAGATGTATTCTATGCATGCATAAATGAGGTGAAATACCATGAATGTCAGCTAGAGAATACCCTAATGCCTTACGATATTTTCTTAGCTCACACAAGAGCTTAGCAGTTTCCACATTATTCAGCTCAGAGTTCACAATAACAGGATAGGTGGAATTTGGTCCCAAGAATGCGTACCTGAGCCCCGTAGGGAGGGATTTGAGCTCGATCTTTGGGGCTTTCAGCTCGCTCCATGGATCGTCGAGTTGTATGTTCGGCTTGGTTGTTCTCTTTGGAACTACTGCTTCGACTGTACTGCTCTGATTGCTCTCGTCTTTCTCCCCCTGACTTAGATAGGCGACTAGCTTTTCCATGCTTTTGGCAGAATCAAGCATCTTGTCGTAGCCATCTGCGTCCACGCTCGTGACGTTGTGCTCAGTCTCAGCTCGGGCCAGAGCCAGTTCGATAGGGTCATCGGTCAAGATTTCCTCAATCATTCCCTCTTGATGGAACAGCGCCTGATCTTCACCCTCAACTGTGTAGGTCTTCGCATCTATCATCGGTTTCTTCAGAAATTTGCTCATCTCGAACTTCATCGTAATGTCTCCCAGGTGAAGATCAATCCTTGTCGAACATCAATAATCGCACCAGCTGTGCAAAAAAAAAAGGACGACCCAGGATGAGTGGATCTCTGAGTTCTTCGTCAACCTCTAGAACCACAAAATCTGTTGGAACAAAGGTGTTGCCTACTAGGATATGAAGATCTTCCAAAATACCAACCGGTGACTTGATTGATCTGTCCGCGAACACCAGGAAAATTCTTGTTGGTTTGAAGTCTGTGAATCCCATTTGTTTTGCCACAGAGTAAGGCATGAGGTTGAACACTGGAACCCAAGTCACAAAGAGAACAAGCGAATAATGTTCTCCCAATGTGTATCGAGAGAACAAATTTGCCTGGATCACCCAATTTCTTGATCGGCTTGTTCTGAAGCACTGCACTGCACTCCTTCAAAACTAGCATAACCTCACTGTCTCCAGTTATCTTTCCGGAGACCGAACCCTTCATCAAACTGCGCATAGAAGGTATCATCTAGATCGCATCAATCAGAGGTAACTTGATAGTTAGATCCTCCAGCATCTTCTTACACTTTGTCTCCTCACGATCCTTCTGAGATGTCTTTACGGGAATAGGGTATGGAACCTTAGGGGTGTATTCGTGCGGAGGAACAGGCCCAACAGATGTAGTGGCAGGGGTTGGATCAATCTCAGCAGGATGTTCTGTTTCCTCGTCAGACAGAGGGACAGCTTCGGATTGTGGTTGCTCGCCCTCCTTTTGCTTGCCCTTCTCTGCCGCTGATAGCTTCTTAGGGGCCGCATCTGGTAGTCACCTTCCACTCCTTAGTGCTACTGCACTGCATTCTTTAGGATTTTTATCGGTCATTCCAGGTAGAGTACCTTGCTGTCTCTTTACGCTCTCAGCTGTCTGAGCAATCTGAACGTCCATCTGCCGCATATGGCTAGCTACATTACATAGGTCATTAAACATGTGGTTCATTCTGGAGTTGATGTATGTGGTGACTTGATTCAACGCTTTCCCTTGAATTTGCTGACCTTGGAGCAACTGCTGCATCATCGTCCCTAGACCCTTCATCTCGTCTTGCGGAGCAGTCGTAGGCGAGGGAGCGGCTTGTTGAGCAGTCTGCTGCTTTTGGTTCTGGAACTGGTTGCGCTGCGCCTGGCTCAGAACATATGTTCTTCTTTGGTACGGCTTCTGATACCCGGTGTTCTGTCCTTGACTGTTCTGCACGTTGTCAACCGGTTTGTCTAGCTTAGGATATGCAAAGAGGTGAGCATTGTTCCTCACGTTAGGGTTAGGGTGGTAGTTCTTGTACTGCCATCCTTGTCCATTGACATATCTTACTTCTTGCTGATCGTCCATGGTGTTGTCCCCTTCAGGTGTGACATCTGAAGCACTATTCTCTGATGCGGCTTCCTCCATGATGAACACTTGGCTCTGGATTTCCCTTTATCAGCTGGAAACCTTTGCCGCTAGATCGTCTATGCTGTTTACGGTCTTGGAGCAATCGTTCTCCAGTCGGGAGAGAGGCTAACCAGCGCGCTGCTTTCCCATCAAGAGAGAATGGGAACAAGGTGCATTTGACGTAGTCTGGTGGCACTCCATTTGAGCGAGAGAATTTTGCAGACTCTCTCAAAGTTCTCGATGTGATCCAACAGAATTTCAGCTGCGAGGCCGTTGAACATCTTTTTCGGCACCAGGCCGATGAAAGCAGGCTTGATCTCATAATCCTGTCAAGTGCAGGGAGGGGGGTTGATGGCGGAGCAAGTGGTAGGGAAGTTCCGCGGGAGGTTCCGCTCTCAGATGGGAGTGCCTTGTTGCTCAGCTTGCTGTTCAGCAAGTTAAACCGCTGCTTGGCGAGTAGCTTCCTGTGTGTTGATGGTATGTTGCATCTGCTGCATCTGTTGATGCATGAGCGCCATTGCAGCACTGAGATCATCCTGGCCTCCATGATCATCCATTGTGATGTTACTAGGCTGCGGTTGTTGACGGTTCAGTATTTCTAATCTTGCGAGCTCTTCGTTGCTTAACATGAATAATGGTCCTTGTGCGTTGCTCCGAGTATGTCTACTGGTCATACACCTGGATTATTGGCTGCAACAAAGAGAGGAAAGCAAGTTAGATGTCTTAGACTAATATAGAACTGAAAAATAAAGGTAAATATCTGGTCTCCGTCGCAACGGCGCCAAAACTTGATACACTAAAACTGAACCTTTCCTACTGTCAAGTTAACAGGGGTAATCGTAGTATTTAAGATTCAATCCAGAGGACCAGTCTACACTTTATTCTTATAAGTTTTCAACTTAGCTAAAACTAAAAGTGGGGTTTGAATTAAGTGGTGACGTGCAAGTAAAGTAAACGATTGCAAAGAGTAAATTCAATATTAAAGAGAAGCCAATCTAGGGTTTCTCATCGGGTGTTGATGCTAAACCAAACATTTATTCATGCGCAATGTAGCACAATCTAGAACACGGATCACTCAAGTAGAACAGCCCACTGTCGTGGTGCTGCTCCTTTTGCGGTTCGACGTTCACACCTAGACTCTCGTTTGGATCAAGGATCGACTACAAGCAATAGAGATCAAGTCCGATAGGTTCACCGAGCACCCTAATATCTACTTTCGCTGACTAGGGATGCTCGGCTCGTTCACTCAATATCGAGCTATCGACTACACAGTTAATGAGCAGATTAAACCTAAGATCTATCAGTAAATGATCAGGTTAAAGCTAGCATTAAGAACATTGATGAACAAAGACACAATATGGTCACTTATTTATGTTTAGCTTTTGCGATCAACACCCTAGAACCCTAGACAAGCTAGCCGGATACTTCGCCATTAAACAAGATGAACAAGACATAAAACTGAATGATACTGCATATAATTCAAAAGAGAAATCAATGGGGTTCAGGATGATCTTCTTGGTGAGAAGAAGGGCTGTTTCCTTTACAATAGCAAATCCAACAAAATCTGTCTAGGTCTTCTTGCAAAACTAGCGTAAAAAGAAAATAAAGATAGGGATGGCTTTTTATATGGAGGTGCCATCGACTTCAGAGGAGGGAATAAGTGATTAGGGGAAATCTTTGAAAGATATGGAAACTTCCATAAATGTCGGGAACAATCACCTGGCTGCTCATAGTGGGATCAACCGTCAGACTGCCCCGCATGATTGTTCCGCGGGGAAGAACTCCAATTCTTTCTCCTTTCTTCACACTTCTTCCTTCAACTCTTTAGCCTACTCTAGACCTGAAATGACTCTAAAGGGACTGGACTAACTCGATAAATCATTGAAAACAAGTTAGAAAACCTTTGTACAATGGTGTCAAAAACACCATATATCACATACTAAAAAGACTCCAAAACAACTATAATGTATTTGAAAACACATATATACCATGGCTAAAAATGGGTAAAATCCATAGTATATCAAGGCCGAGCTGAGAGAGAACTCTTGAGTCCACGAAACGTGTGGGTAGGATATTGATGTTGAGGAGAGCATTGTATGCCCTCGCCATCTCCTTGTCCCAGCACTCGACGTTGAGATCGAGCAGATTTGGGTCATCAACGTTGATCAGTATCCCCTCTTGCTCGCAGGGCCATGGGTAAGGAGCTGTGATCCCCGCAATATGCGGTGGAGGGTTATCGCGAGTGTAGGTCGGCTTTTTGATTGTGTTTTTCTTGGTGCGTGGAGGCATCTGCAAAACAGATTAAATCAACAAAAGTATCAGTACGGTTCGTGGATTGCTCTAAAAAAGATGTAACCAATGACTCATCATGCAGCTAAACAAGTCCATTCAGTTCTTTGAGCAATTCGAAATTCAACATGCAATAAATAAAATCTGATAACCAACTGTTCTAACCCCAATCCTCTATCTAGAAGCATGTTTAAGTTCTCTTTCAATCAGATAATCAGTCGAAGATTGACAATGAAGGACACTCAAATACACGCAAAAGTAATTTAGTACAAACGATTCGAATTCTTTTCTAATCTAACTTCTTTCGCTAATCCTAACAGCAAAGGGGATCGATTTCAAGTTATTGCTAACAAAATCAATCTACTCAAATTGTGTAAGAAGAGAGACATTCATCCCCAAATCGCGAGTTGCATGTGATTTGGCCTAGGTGAATCGGTGGCTTACCTTGCTTGTTCGAGAGAGGCGACTGCAAAAACAGAGAGAACTTTGAAATCTAAGCAAGTTAGACCCAAAATTTTCTCAAATCGGTTAAGAATCAACGGGGTTAGGGTTTTGTGTTCCAAATCGAAAAAGAGGAGGAGGAGGCGAGTGGGGAGAAAAGTAGGGAAAGTATTGTGAGTGGTGCCTTGAATAGGCAAACCCTACACCGCTTCCCCTTTCTTTTTTTTTATCTATTTTTTTTTTAGGTCCGAAATACTTACCTGGATGGATCAGCCGCTCTGCTGCGGGAACAGGTGACTGATTGCTCCCCTGAACAACCTCAGATTTTCTTTTTCCTGACACTAAAGATCTAAAAAAAAAAGATAAAAATGCAATAAGGGAAGAATATTTACACTCACCAGTGGGTTGCCTCCCACCAGGTGCTTGTTTTAAGTCACTAGCTTGACTTGGTTAGCCGATTAGGCTGAAGAGGGGTCTCTTAAGGGAATTTCTTCACCTTCAACGATGGTTGTGTCAGCAAGATACGGCTTGATACCCTGACCATTCACAACGAACTCCTCTCCTTTTGTGTCCAGCGACACAACAACATCATGTGGGTGGACCTCCTTGATGGTAAAGGGGTCGGACCACCTCGATCTTAGCCTTCCAGGGAAGAACTTCAGTTTGGAGTTGAAAAGCAGGACATTGTCGTTTGGTTCAAAACTCCTACTGATGATCCATTTGTCATGATACACCTTGTTTTTTTCCTTGTAGTTTTTGGAGCTCTCAAAGGCAAGATGCCTGATCTCTTCCAGCTCATGGAGTTGGATGGATCGTTGCTCCTTGGCGGTTTTGATGTCATAGTTGAGCAATTTGACAGCCCAGGCTGCTTTATACTCGAGCTCCACAGGGAGGTGGCAAGCCTTGCCGTAGACAAGATGATAAGGAGTGGTCCCAAGTGGCTTCTTATAGGCTGTTCTGTACGCGCGGAGCGCATCATCAAGCTTGAGCGACCACTCCTTGCGTGTAGTGCTGACTGTTTTCTGCAGGATGTTCTTTATTTATCTGTTTGAAACTTCCACTTGGCCACTTGTCTGAGGGTGATATGGTGTAGCAATCTTATGCTTAACTCCATTCTTCTTCGACAGTCCTTGGAAAACCTTGTTGATGAAGTGAGTGCCTCCATCGCTAATGACCACTTTAGGTACTCCAAACATAGGGAATATGATCAACTTGAACATCTTGGTCACCACTAGAGCATCATTGGTTCGTCTAGCAATCGCCTCCACCCATGTGGACAAGTAGTCCACTGCTACTAGTATGTACTCGTTCTTGAAGGAAGGTGAGAACGTCCCATGAAGTCTATTTCCCAACAATCGAACACCTCAACTTCCAGTATGAAGTTATGAGGTATCTCGTTCCTCTTGCTGATGTTCCCTTTTCGTTGGCATGAGTTGCATCTAGAGATGAAAGCGTGGGCATCTTGGAACATCGTCGGCCACCAAAAACCCTCTTGTAGGATTTTGAAGACGGTTTTGAAGGTCGGGAAGTGTCATGCGTAAGAGGAGCCATGACAGTGATGTAGGATCCTTGGAATTTCAGCTTTTGGAACAAATCTTCTGAAAATTCCATCCTTGCATTGCCGGTACAAGTATGGCTCGTCCCAAAAATAGTGCCTCGCTTCTCTTAAAAATTTCCTCTTCTCATTTCCACTAAACTCCATTGCTTCCTTCTCAGCAACCAGGAAGTTGGCTATTTCAGCAAACCAGGGAAGATGGAGATATATTTTCTTGATAGCGGCCACAAGTGGGGAGGGATTTGAGCTCAATTTCGGGAGCTCTTAGTTCGCACCACGGATCGTCGAACAGTTGTTCCTGCTAATTAGTCTGGCTCACTATTCCCTTGCTCCCCCAGACTTAGATAAGCCACCATTCTCTCCATACTCCTGGCTGAGTCCATCATCTTTGTGTAAGCATCAGCATCAATGCTTATGACGTTATGCTCGTACTCGGCCCTGATTAAGGTGAATTCAAGCCGATCGTCGGCCAGTATCTCCTCAATCATTCCATCTTGAGGCTCCAGAACGTCATCCCCTCCATCCACTGTGAAGGTCTGCTCATCCAACATCGGCTTCTTCAGCAACTTATTCATCTCGAACTTCATCACAATATCTCCCAAGTGGAGATCAATCCTCCCTTGTCGAAAGTCGATGATTGCACCAGAGGTGCGCAAGAAAGGGCGGCCTAGAATCAGCGGATCCTTAGGTTCCTCATCAAGCTCCAGAACTACAAAATCAGCTGGGACCATTGTATTCCTGATATGGACATGGAGATCTTCCAAAACGCCCACTGGTAGCTTGACTGATCTGTCCGCGAACACCAAAGATATCCTGGTGGTTTTAAAATTGGTGAAACCCAGCCTCCTTGCCACATAATATAACATGAGATTCACGCTTGAGCCGAGGCCACACAGAGAACATGCGAATAATGTCTGCCCAATTTGTACCGAGAGAACAAACATGCCAGGGACGCACAATTTGTTGATCTGCTTGTTCTGAAGCACTGCACTGCACTGCACTGCACTCCTTAGATACCATCATAACATCGCTGTCTCTAGATATTTTTCCTGAGACCAAACCCTTCATTAGACTGCGCATGGATGGGATCATTTGGATCGCATCAATCAGAGGTAACTTCGCGATCTTTTCTGGACTTCTTTGTTGGAACAAGATAGGGTACCTTTGGTATGTATTCTCGGACAGGAATAGGTTCAGCAGGTGAATCATGAATTAATGGATCAGCCTCAACAGTCTATTCCGTTTCATTTTCGGCAATTGGAACATCCAACGGTGTTTGTTCCGATTCTTTATGCTTTCCCTTTTCTGCCTCTGTTAAGCATTTGGGAGCCGGTTCTGTGAATTGTCTCCCACTTCTCAACGCAACTGCATTACACTCCTTAGGGTTTGTCTTTGTTTTCCTAGGAAGAGAACCATTCTGCCTCCTCACGCTCTCAGCTATCTGAGCGATCTGAATGTCCATCTGCCTCATGTGACTGGCGATATTGTCGTACTTGGTGCTCATGTCGTTGAACATGTTATTCATTCTGGCATTGATGTCTGTAGTGACTTGATTCAGTGCCTTGCCTTGAACATGTTTACCTTGCAGCAGCTGCTGCAGCATCATGGCTAGGCTTTTCAGCTCATCATGCGGAGCAGTGGTAATGCTCAGAGCAGTCTGCTTGTTGTTCTGCGGTTTTAGGTTATGGCGTTTGTTCCATGAGTTTCTGAGAACAAAGGTTCGTCCTGGAAAATTCTGAGGGTAGGACTTCTGAAAACCCGTATTCTTTGCCTTGTCAGCAGTGTTGTCCGCTCAGTTGTTGTGATTGAACAAATGTGGATTGTTCTTCACGTTAGGGTTCGGTTGATAGTTGTTAAACAGACATCCTTGCCCATTGACATAGCTGACCTCCTGCTGATCTTCTGCGGGCTTGTCTGTGTCTGGTGCAGTGTCCTTAGCGTTCTGTTTTGATGATGACTCCTCCATGATGAAAACCTGATTCTGATTGCTCATAATCAACTGATCCACCTTAGCTAACAGTTCGTCTATTTTTGTTGTGTCAACGCTGTTGACCTTCAGAGAGTGGTCAGTCTCTGGATTCTTATTAGTCGAGCGGGAAGCCATGTTCTCGATAGTGCAAATGCTCCTTCAGTCGTTCGAGTCATTAAATCTCCATTACTCGATGAGTCAAGCTGGTTTCGCGCCTCTAAGCTAACTCCATCATAGAACACTCCCAAAAGATAGTCGTTATCGAACCCATGATGGGGGCATTCTCTGTGGTAGTTGTTGAAACGCTCCCATGCATCACATAAGGGATCACCATGAAATCTGCTTGAATGTGGAGATCTTGTTCCTCAAGGCTGCAGTTTTTACCTTCGTGTAGAAGTTGCTCAGGAACGCTAATCGGACATGCTCCCATGTTATGAGAGAGCCGGTTGGAAGAGAATCTAACCAGCTGGTGGCCTTCCCATCAAGAGAGAATGGGAACAATGTGCACTTGATGTAGTCTGGTGACACACCATTCGCACGAGTAAATCCGCAAACTTTCTCAAAGTTCTCGATGTGATCCATCAGGATTTCTGCCGGGATACTTGAACATCTTCCTCTCCACTAGGTTGATGAAAGCGGGTTTGATCTCAAAGTCCTGTCTATGACATGGAGGAGGGCTGATGGCAGAGCGAGTAGCAGGAAAGTTATGCGGAAGGTTCCTCTCTCCTATTGGAACACCCTACTGTTGTTGCTGTTCTGCGGCGTGTTCGGCTGCTTGCTGAGCGGCTTGTTCGCGCGCTTGCATGGTTTGCTGAATCTGCAGCATCTGCTGCTCCATGAGTGCCATAGCAGCAGAAAGATCATCTTGGTTGCCGTGATCACCCATTGTGGTGTTAGTTGGCCTTGGTTGTTGTCTATTCGTTGGTTCTAATCTTGCAAGTTCCTGATTTAAAAGCGTAACTAGGTCTCCTTGTGCGTTTATCCGAGTATGTCTACTGGTCATGCACCTTGAACATTAGCTGCAACAAAAAGGAATAAGCAAGTTAGAAGTCTTAGACAATGTATAACCGTAAAATAGAGGTAAAAAGCTGGTCTCCGGCAACGGCGCCAAAACTTGATACACTGAAATTGAATCTTTGCTACTGTCAAGTTAACAGTGTTGTTGTAATATGTTTAGATTCAATCCAGAGGACAAGTTTACACTTTATTCAATTGGTTCAACTATAAGCTCAAACAATGGTGGATTTTAAGATTTGATTGGAAGCGTAGACCGCAAGTAACAAACAATTTAAAGGTTTTCTCAAGATTATAAGCAAGCTAGCCTTGAGTGATCAACGGGTTAACAAGGGGGCGAGCTAAACAACTATACAAGTTCCTTAAGGTCGAGTCTAGAACTCGGGTAACTAGATAGATCAATCCACTCTCGTGGAGATGTTCCTTTTATCGATCAACCTCAACACCTAAACTATCCTTTGGGATGAGGTGCGACAATAAACCTTAAGAGCTGACCCGATATGTTCACAAGGCACACTAATATCTACTTTCGCTGATTAGGGATGTCATGCTCATGCAAAACGTGTCAAGTAATCTAATGCATGGTTAATGATTAGATCTACTTAAGTTCATGCATCAGGTGATCAATTTAATGCAAGCAATATTACTGGTAATGAATGAAGACAATTGATGATACTTATTTGTGTTCAGCTTGCGATCTAGACACCCTAAAACCCTAGGCTAACAAGATGAACTACTCAGTCATAGCACAAGTAAACACAGACGATTCTGAAGAATAGATGATACGATAGAATAGAAATAACAATAGGGTTCATGATAATCTTCTCGGGGATGAGAAAGATGGAGCCGTCTCCCTTACAAAGCAATTCCAAAGTAAATTTGTCTTGCAAAAACTAGCGTAAGAAAATAAATGATAGAGGCGCTTTTATAAGGAGGCGCCATTAGGTTAGAGAAGAAGTGGGACGGCTAGGTCAAACTTCCGAAATAACTTGGTTGTTTCCTTAAATGTCGGGAACAATTGTTCGGACTGTTCCTTGAGGGGAACAATCGTCAGACTACTCTGCCTTGCTGTACCGTAGAAAATCCTCCAAATATGTTATATTTTCTTCATGCGCCTATCTCTGACTTTGCAACCTACTCCCGACCTGTAATGACTCGAAAAGGACTAGGAAAACTCAAAAAAAGACTTGAAAACCAATTAGAAAACATATATACAATGATGTCAAAAACACCATATATCATATGGTCCGACCATTGTGATTCTTGGTGTTGGGGTCAAAATTGGTTACGACGAAATCAATGTCGGAAAGTTCACGAGAAACTTTTCTAAAAAGAAAATAAAAGTACAGAAAACTGAAATTTCATATTTTAAATAGTATTACACGACAAGCTTCTTGGAAAGGATCATTCAATCTCTCGAACAGACGATTACGAGCATCGAAACAACCAAGCCAGCATTGTCCAACCCGCCATCAAACAAGTCGGATAAACCACATCCAACTAGCCCGATGGCGAGTTGGACGAACCGCATCCAACTCGCCCAATGGAGAGTTGGCTCGACCAATCCAACTTGCCATTGGCTAGTCGGATTGACCACGACCAATCCAACTCGCCCAATGACGAGTCTCGATCAAATTGTCTCTAGTTTCATCTTGATCGGAGTTACTGTTGAAACTACGAGAAAAATGAGAAAGACTTATTTTCTCGTACGTATGAATTCGAATCATCGTATAAACGATAATGGTTAACTATGCACCATTGTTATCTAGACGATACGATTGGTTTCCACTATTTCGTAAAACAGACGTCGTACAAAAGATGGTTTCTCTGAAAAAAATTGCAAAAATGTTTTAGTTGAATACGGCCGAAAAGGTCCAAAACGCTGCAAAAGCCCACTAACGATCTTTTACGAGAATCGGCCCAAAGTAACTATGACGGTTTATTGAATATTCTCAAAAGAAAGAATATAAATGTTAAGTTCGGAGATAAATGTCAAGTTTCAAGGGATAACATGAAAATCGAGAAAAATGGAATATTTCCGCGAGAGGATAAACTCGACCTAGGGGCATAAAAGGATAACCAAAACCCAGTTAAGAGGAGTATATAAGGGATGCCAAGGCGAGAGGCGCAAGAAAGAACTCTTTACTCACAGCAAACTTAGCACTTTGAGCGATTTAGGCAATTTTCTGTTTTTGTTATATCGAGCTGCGACTCAACTAGGTTTTCAAGTCTTAGGTGGTTAGAACTAGGAAGCCAACAGATTTTGTTAATAGATTTTACCCTTAAGAACCCAGGGGTTCTCAGGTATTTTTGTGCCTTGGAAGAGAGGTCTTCTTTGTTGTTTTAAACCCTGGAAGTTGTACAACCTTTAGTAGAATATTAACCCAAAAGTTGTACGATCTTTTGTCAGATATGAATGCAGGTTTCTTTTTATTTTTTGTTTTGAACCCGAAGGCTGTTTTGACTTGCTTTGATATTGTATTTCTCTTCCCAGGGATTGGCTATTGCCGACATTGGTTTACACTTTACACTTTCCCACTTGAAGTATGCCACTATCAACGTCTCATGATGATACTCTTTGCTTCATGCAGGTACGAGAAAATCAGCTAAAAGGGCGACGAAAGGAAAAACCACCCAACATATAATATCAGGACGAAATCCCACCAAATAGAGATACAAAGAAAGAAACAGCAAAGACCACAAAAGTCTGATAAGCCTAAAAGACCAATGTGCATTCGACTACCAAAATCCAATCTATTCTATAAAACCCTAACGATGAAACACTCGTGACTCCAAGCCCCAATGAAGAAACCAACGACGGTTCCGCAAAACCAACAATTGAGAGGAACAAAAAAATGAATAAGTAAAGTTCAGACGACGATTAGACAGTCGAAATACAAAAGTCGAAATACAAAAATGTAGAAGGATCGGAAAAAATAGTGGCGAAAACAATCATATTACACAACTGAACTAAGATACAAAGGAAAAGAGAGAGAGAGAGAGAGAGAGAGAGAGAGAGAGAGAGAGAGTAACCTTTTACATTTTCCAATGGCAAGAGTGGGGAGCAACGAGGGAAGATAGAGAGCTTATATCTTAAAACTCGGAATCTGCAAAAATAAATGATTGCAATACGAAGGTGATTTGCTCTCCAAAGAGGAAAAATCAAATTCCTTGATTTACATCAATCAAATAGAGAAACCGAAATCTCAAACCAGGTTTTGAAACATAAACCACCAGTCATGAATCAAGCACCCATGTTGGAATTAATAGCCGACCCAGCTGACGACCTGAGACATGCCAGACTTCCGAGGGGGGGGGGTTAATTGTTGGAGGGAAATTTCACCTCACTCCAAACCCGGTCCAAAAATCTAGTCCATTATCCCAAAAGCTCGATAAGATGACAACATGCCCACAAATAATGAAGACCCATCCCGAGTTCGGGGTAGGCTCAACACCAAGCTAACTAGGTCAACTTAAAACATAAAAAAAATTCAAGGCATTAAAAACGGTCTTCAAGACACCGGATACTCGCAGGAGACCACACCACCATTACGATTCTCCTCCTAACAACTATACAAGGACGGCAAAGAAGAATCAGAAGGAGATCCAAACATCTTCATATGAAGCCTATATTTAAATTACTCTCAACCTCAATTGTATGCTTATACCTTTTATTCAACACAGTTGTATAAACTCATAAGATCAATAACATACACATTTTCATACCAAATCATCAATATATATATATATATATTCTTTTACAAGTTACTTCTTTGAGACGTTAGTGTAAGCCGTAACCATAATTTTTTCACTTATTGTTAGATTCACTCCCTACGATGAACCTCTAGTTTCACATCCTATTGTTATTTCATATTTTATATCTATTAAAAAATAAAACAAAATATTGTCAAGTTATATTATGTTTTTAAAATAAAAAGTAAAAAATAAATAAATAAAAATAGTAGTAGTTACAGAACAAAAAATATTTAAAAAAAAAAAATATTTTTAGAAAAAAATATTTTTAACGTCATCACCAAAACACTAAATCCTAAACCCTAAATTTTAATCTCTAAACCCTAAATCATAAACTCTAAATCGAAAACACTAAACACTAAAACACTCTAGGATTTAGGATTTAGGATTTAGGATTTAGGGTTTAGGGTTTAGTGTTTTAGTGTTTTTGATTTAGAGTTTAGGATTTATCCAAGAGTTTTAGGGTTTACCCAAGGGTTTAGGATTTAGGGTTTAGTATTTTGCTGACGACGTTTAAAATTTTTTTTGCAGAATTCTTTTTTTTATAATTACTATTATTTTTTATTTATTTTTTACCTTTTTATTTTACAAACATAATATAAATTGACAATATTTTGTTTCTTTTTTTAAAATATATTGAATGTGAAATAACGAAATCGTATTGGTTAGTAAACCTAGAGAGGTCAACCCAAGAATAACTCTAATTTTTTTTAGTGGATTTTGAGATCCATCACCAACACCATGAGGTAAATCATAGAAAACTAAGATATACTGTGGCTGAGTACGAGCACTTATCCTTTTGACAAGTCTGGTTCGCTTTTTGTAGATCCTCAAAATTGTAATCTGCGTTGGTGGTTGTTAAACGACTCTGACAAGCTCCATTTAAGTCCTATTTTCGCATGAAAACAAATATATTGTTCGGTTGGATCAGTTCTAACCACAGTAGCTTGACAAAATGGCCCACTATCAAGCTGGAGTCTGCTTTGATGTTGTTATGTGTTCCTTACTTTCCCCATGGCAAGCTCTAGGAAATAAGTTTTCTAAAGAGTTTTTTTTTTTTTTTTTTTTTTTTTTTTGATAATCCAGGGTTCCCTGCTTCACGGGTCATTCCCTGGGCCCGGTCAGGCAGCGGGCCAGCTTCACCCGGGAGGTTTTTCCCTGAGCCCAAAAGTCCAGTACCCACTTTAGTGATAGGGATGAGCAGTTCGCCTCCGGCTGGCGTCGAACCCGGAAGCATGACAATTGGCCCCCAAGGCTCTAACCAGTAGAGCTGACTCATCCCGTCAGTTTTCTAAAGAGTTAAGATCCAAAACTGTACCAAATACAGAGTGCGTTAAGTTACAGCTTAAAAGGTGTAGGCTCCCGCATTTATACGAACTACCTAAATTACCGCACAGTATAAAATAGTGTCTCACCACCGTATAATACCCCGGCGTCATCTAAACGGTCGCCTAAGTGGCGTTTAATAACACTGCACTGAGAAACACATCAATCTCCAATTATGACGATCCACCGGTCTATTGTCACTCTAGGGAATTTCATCGAACACTAAGAAACTGATACAATTTTACTAACCAGCTTCTCATTAGTAAATTTCTCTTCCAATTTGCGAAAAGAAAGTACAAAAATAAGCCAAAAATATTTACGGAAGAGATTGCTTGTGCAGAAAGTAACAAAGAAAGTATGAAATAGGAGAGAAAGAAATGAGTTTGTTATTTATTTATTTTTTGATATTTTGGGATGTCAAATGATCTCATACATAAACACACACACTTTAGAATGACACACATACAGTTCAAAGATAAAACTCGTTGCTCCATATTCTATAGTCCATCTTTCATTTTGCAAATGGATCAATTAATCACATCTTCTTGGCATCTATACACTCGGGGATGCATGATTTGATGTACGGAGGATCAAGAACTGCCCGCAGGCGATCTGGGATCATCAGCTTCATCTGCCGTCCTCTGGTTCTAAGTTTCAGCTCCATTAAACTGGGCATAGCCTCGTCATCTATCTGTAACTCATCTAATCCGTCAAAGTAAAACACAAGTTTCCTTAGCCGACCAAAACCTTGTTCGCTGATCCTCATCTTTTCGCCTGAGAAACAACAAGAATCCAAGATAACATCTTCCAGTCTCTGCAATTTCTTTAGCGCAGGCATTGGGTCTTTCTCGAGATGTAAACCGACAAGCTTCAGAGACTCAAGACTAGGAAATATAAAATCCATGTCTTCGGGAAGTCTCCTTATGTCGCAACGCAGTGTCAGCTTAACTAGGGTTTTGATCCGAACTGTTTCCTCTGATTCAGACGATAACTGTAACACCCGTCACCTCCTATATGGAGAACGGCGTGTTACTTACGGTAAAATATCGAATTAAACCGATTTATAAAATCAAATAAAATGTCAAACCTTTTAATCAAATAATTTCCAAATAAAAACGAGTTTATAATTTAAAAACCAAGTACCTTAAATCGAAAAGTTAATTAAAATCGAAATAAAATGCAATGATCCCAAAGACACCAAACCGTCCAGATATCCAACTACTCATCAAGCTCACCTGCAAGGGAAGAAAGAGGGGTGAGCAACAGGGGAGTTACTCCGTGAGGTATGGGATGCTAAACACGCAAACCACTGACTTGAGTAAATAGAACTCCCACTATGGAAGTTTAGCTCTAACATGAACAAACAAGATGCCTAAAGCATCACACAACACAAACAATGCGATGATAGCATATAGCTAGTCCACACACCCCGCATCTCCTCATACGGATATATATATATACATACGCTGCGTCGCTAGTACAGTATGTCTCTGTACCCCCGCCCTCCAAAGCTGCGTCGAATGCAAA
>NC_027748.1:20802788-20806967 GCF_000695525.1 Brassica oleracea var. oleracea
AAATAAAATGTCAAACCTTTTAATCAAATAATTTCCAAATAAAAACGAGTTTATAATTTAAAAACCAAGTACCTTAAATCGAAAAGTTAATTAAAATCGAAATAAAATGCAATGATCCCAAAAACACCAAACCGTCCAGATATCCAACTACTCATCAAGCTCACGTGCAAGGGAAGAAAGAGGGGTGAGCAACAGGGAAGTTACTCCGTGAGGTATGGGATGCTAAACACGCAAACCACTGACTTGAGTAAATAGAACTTCCACTATGGAAGTTTAGCTCTAACATGAACAAACAAGATGCCTAAAGCATCACACAACACAAACAATGCGATGATAGCATATAGCTAGTCCACACACCCCGCATCTCCTCATACGGATATATATATATATACATATACTGCGTCGCTAGTACAGTCTGTCTCTGTACCCCCGCCCTCCAAAGCTGCGTCGAATGCAAATGTCTCTGCACCCACACCCCACACAATCTGCGTCGCTAGCCCAGACGTCTCTGAGCGCCCGCCCACCAAAGCTGCGTCACTAGTCCAGACATCTCTGGACCCCCGCCCACTCACATAGTCCCTACTCATAACTATGTATACATACATATATATATATATCGCATCTCTTAACATCACGCAATCAAATCAACGGCTGAATCCTCTAGACCTCTAACTATGATAGAGAGAATTCTACACTGGTACAGGATTTACGGAATAGACCCTCACCTTAGCCAATATTGGAAATGGATCACGAAACGCCCCGGAGGGAGTGGATTTGTCTCGACTAACAACACACAAAAAAGTGTCTTCCTATTATTAATGGTGTTGAATGCACGTGTTCCAATAAACATTTCCTAAAATGGAAACTTTCCTAAAATAGAAACTTTCCTAAAGTAGAAACTTTCCTAAAATAAAAACCTTTCTAAAATAGATTTTTGTAACTAGAAGTAAGGAGGCGACAAACTTACTAGAAAAATCCGCCGGAAGCTCGTCCAGAAATCCCGCCGGAAGCTCGCCCAGAAATCTCGCCGGAAGCTCACCCGAAAATCTCACCGGAAAATTCACTAGTGACTGATCGTCGAATAATTCAACAACAACTCGTCACACACAAAGAAATATTTTGACTTGATGAGAATAAGGAGAAATGGTGGAGTTTATTATATAAGAGAAGGGAAGGGAGCTAGGTTTTCTAAACTTCCAATGTGGAACAAAATAAAAAGAAGGTTTTGGGTTTTAATTAATAAAAACAAATGGACTTTCCCACATTGGGTCAAGGTCGTTACAATAACTTGAAGGGCAAATCTCCAAAATAGCACATTTCTAAGTTTATATCATAAAAATAGCACTCCAAAACTAAAATGACCAAAATAGCACATTTCTAAGTTTATATCATAAAAATAGCACTCCAAAACTAAAATGACCAAAATAGCACATTTCTAAGTTTATATCATAAAAATAGCACTCCAAAACTAAAATGACCAAAATAGCACATTTCTAAGTTTATATCATAAAAATAGCACTCCAAAACTAAAATGACCAAAATAGCACATTTCTAAGTTTATATCATAAGAACCCTAAATTTTAAACCCTACCCTTTAACTCTAAACCCTAAGTTTGTGACTTTTGATAAAACATTAAGTGCTATTTTTGTGACTTTTGACCTTGAGTATTAGTTTGGGAACAAAAACTTGATTTAGTGCTATTTTTGTCTTTTTCTCTGACTCGAAGGTGGGTACCTTCAGCGTTAAGACACGAATTTTTGTTAATTTAGAGAAGGAAGACAAGTCCAAAGGAACTCTTATCTTATCCACCCACACGGAGTCGTAGATCTCCAACTCCCGAAGATTTGTGAGCAACTCTTGTTTCAGTTATGATCCAGCTGTAGGAAGAGATAGACCTCAATGTATGAAGGTTAACTGCATCGCCAATTAGCAAATCTCCAACGAATCTTCCCATGAGATGCCTCAGTGATGTGAGCCTACGGAGATCAGTGACTTTCCTGAAGGAGTCATTTCCCGATGCGTCGAGAGTTTGTAGAAACCGCAAGTTGGAGATAAAATACTGGTAAATTACTGATAAAAGTATCTGCGATCCCAAGGTATCTCAAGTGGATTAACTCTCCGATAACATCTGGTAAATGAAGCCCTTCGAGATGAAGCACTCGAAGCAGCTCTAGTTTCAAGGTAATGGGTTTGACAGAACCCCATAGTGTTCTGTTTCTTTCTCCGAAGAACAAGAAGGATCGCATCCTTTTGTTCACACGTCTGTCGCACGAGTAAGGGTCCATATGATGGTGAACGACTTCCCTTCTACAAGTAGTAGACGACAGTTGGTCGTTATAAATATGTACAAAGTTGACCTCATTGGCTTTCTTGATAGCCACGTCTCTCAGAAGATCATGGATTCTACAAGACTTCACTTTTCCTCTTTCTGTTCTTACTGCCTCCACTAGGCTTCTGTCTATCAGCTCTTCGATATAATACCGAGCCACATCTTCCATCATCATCTCTCCATCCTCTTGTACAAACCCTTCTGGTACAAGTAAGTGTATCAACTTCTCTACATCGATCTCATAGTCCTCTGGGAAGACGCTAAGGTAAAGAAAGCAGAGTTTCAACTCGTGTCGCAGCTCCTTGAAACTTAGGTCAAACACAGTAGAGACGCGGATGGAGTCATCCTTTAGGCGTCTCCAGAAACTAGCACACACATCATTCCACTCGTTTGGCCTCTTCCTAGACATAAGGCCAGCAAGAACAACTATAGCAAGTGGTAATCCGTGGCATTTCTTAATCATTTTGTTTTCCGACTTTCTGAAGATCTTCATCGACCCGTTGCATATTCCTGAATGCTTTCTGCTCAAACAATTCCCAGCTTTCATTAAATGTCAAGAATCTTAGCTCATGGGCATAGACTCTCTGGTCCACGCCTTCAGCAACAGCTTTGATACGCGTGGTAATGACTAATGATAACTCTATTTCCTTTATGGTTGCTAGGTAGCGCTCTCTTCAAGCTCTCCCACGCTTCTCTCTCCCAAATATCATCTACTACCACCAGATATCTTTTCCCTTGTAAAAGACCGTGAAGGTAAACTTCTAACTCCTCCCCCGCAACAATCTTGATCTTTTCCATCTCTTCACCAGAAGCCACTCCTAAAGATCTTATGATTCTCAGAAGCATCTCTCTAGTCTTATATACTTGGGAAACAGAGGTCCACGCGCGGTAAGCAAAACTTGTCTTCACATTGTCAGCGTTGTAAAGCTTTCTGGCTAGAGCAGTCTTTCCAAGACCTCCCATGCCAAATATGGAGATCATATATCTATTCTGATCCCCATTATCTTCAAGAAGCTTTGCCAAGAGAAACTTAAAATCATCTTCCAAACCAACGACAAGCGCTTCCTGATCAACGGATCGAGCACGTCGAAGCTGCCTCATGGTGAGAAAAGTTGAAGTACCTTCTCCTGTTCGAGACTCATTGAAGTTGCCTATCCCACAAGTCTCCCTCTTGCGAGTAACATCCAAGACTCTTCTCTCTTCAGGGTTTTGATATCACTAACTATATTGTACGCATCAATCTTCTCTCCTATTTTGTTGGTCAATCTTATCAAGCCTTGCCTTTGTGATCTTAGTTCTACTTTCAGGTTATAGCTGTCCAGAACATCTTCGACATCATAAGCTATGTCTAAAACCAGTTTTGTCCATTCTTTTGAAACTTCATCTTCTCTTTCTCGAGCTTCAACATCTTTTAGATAGCCTCGGATGCAGGTCAACTCCGCCTTCAGCTCTTCTAGTTCGTCTTTGATTCCCATCAAAATGGACGCTTCTTCGATTAGATAGTTACCCATCTTTCCCACCACAAAACCTGTTATGGCATCTACCATCTCAACAAGATGGAGTTGAAATACAAAGAAAATATAAACAAGATTGATGAAGATATGTTTAATCTCTTGTGACACTTGACTTTGCTGATGTTTGTTTTTAGCACTTGATCAAATTTAATCCCCTCGTAATCTTTTAGAGGCATTATTATGCCCTGTTTCTAACAATATATATATATATATTTTAAAGTTAGAATTAGACGTAGGGATGTTCAATTCGGATATCGGTTCGGTTTAGGTTCGATTTTTTTCGGTTTTTGGTATTTCGGTTAGTAAAATATAACTACCATTCTAAATCCATATTT
>NC_027748.1:20807224-20826562 GCF_000695525.1 Brassica oleracea var. oleracea
GTGAAAATTTTCCATTAATTATTTTTCATCAAATTTATCATCTTCATATTAATTTAGTGAATACTAAAATAAAGCAAAAAGATAAAAAAAAAAGACTTAGAAAATAAGATGTCTGAATTGCGATGTATTCAAGTGTTTTACAAATTATATAAGGTTCTTTATTACTATAACATTATGGTAATAGTTATTAACACAAATTTAACTTATATAACAAATAGATTTTCATGTATTGTTATAAAATAGATACATATTTACATGTTTCTACTTTTAATCGGTTTTGTTCGGTTTATTCGGTTTAATTGGTTATATACCAAACCATATCGAAATCCTACGGTTTTTATAAAATTATATTCATTCGGTTTATATCGTATATACCAAAACCAAACCATATTGTCTATTTCGGTTCGGTTCGGTTCGGTTTTACCATATTGAACAGCCCTAAATAGACGTGAGACCAATATAAATGCACATATGTCAACCTTTCTTACGATTTTTCGTGAAAGTTTCAGTTTTGCAATATATGTTGGAACTAGTCGTATATATTCTGAAATGTCGTATTTAATCCCCAAAGTTTGACAATTAGAAGTTTACCAGAAAAAAAAAAATGTTTGACAATTAGAAAAATGTTGTGTCAAATAAAATACGTCTCAAACTTTTGGCTCACATTTTTGATATTTAAAAAATACAACAAAAAGTTTAGGGGATCTCAAAGAAGAAAACTCTTTCCCGATTCTCAGCACAACTCAAACAGCTCAAGCAGAACAATAACATTAAGCAATTATTTGATGGTTACAGTGCAATTTTTCTTCAGAAAAGCTATTGTAATTACATTTTCTTTTAAGAAGAAACCATGATATTCTAGCCTAGTGTGATGACATGACGTGTGTGTGCGTGGTAGTGATTCAACCCCATGAGTAGTTTTTTCTTCTTCCAAAAGCTCATCACATTCTTGAAATTATGTAGCAGGGCCTAAAAGTTAGATATGGAATCATAAGCTTATAATCTAGTAGCCTCGAACAAGTGCCAAGAATCGATCCGGAATCATCAGCTTCATTCTTGGTCGTAATCTGTTGATCAGATTCAGATGGACCAAACTAGGCATGGCTGCTTCTTCTATCCACAATGCATCTAATCCTACCCTGAACAATGCAAGCTTCCTCAGCCGAGCAAAACCTTGTGCACTGATGCTCATCTTTACTCCCGAGCAATCACAATCTTCCAGTCTGGGCAAAGCAGGCATTGGGTCTTCCTCGAGATTTGTTCCGGAAAATGTTACTGACTCAAGACTGGGAAAGAACACAACTGCTTCTGATGAATCGATGATATTCTGAAGGTCGGTACTCTCAGAGTTAAGGCACGAAGATTTTTCAGTATAGAGAAGTAACTCTAAGTCCAAACGAACTCTTCTCAGCTCTACATACCCGGAATCATATATCTCCAAGTCTCGAAGGTTTTTGAGTGACTTATGTTGTAGTTTACTCCAGCTATAGGAGCAGATAGACCTTAAAGTCTGAAGGTTAACCACATCTCCTATTAGTAATCTTCCCATGAGGTGCCTTACTGACGTGAGCTTACGTAGATCAGTCATTCCCTCAAACCGGTTGCCTGATGCATCTAGTGTCTGTAGAAACTGCAAGTTGGAGATCAAAGATGGTAAATGTCTAAGACCAGTATCAGCTACACCAAGATACCTCAAGTGTATTAACTCGCATATCACATCTGGTAAACTCATAAAGGGGATGTATCCTTCACAATCAAACAGAAGCCCTCCGAGATTAAGCACTCTAAGTAGCTTCAGTTTCAAGTTTGTGGTCTTAACATAACTTCCCAGCATTCTCTTCTGCTCTCCAATGAACAAGAAGGACCGCATCCGTTTGTTCACACGTCTGTCACACAAGTAGTTGTTGTCCATAAGATGGTGGACCACTTCTCTTCTGCAAGTAGTTGAAGAATGATGCTCGTTATAAACAACATTTACAAAGTTGATCTCTTTTGCTTTCTTGATAGCCACGTCTCTAAGAAGATCATGGATTCTACAAAACACCACTTTTCCTCTTGCTCTCCTCACTGCTTCCACTAAGCTTCTGTCTATCAGCTCTTCCATGTAATGCCGAGCCACGTCTTCCATCATCATTTCTCCATCCTCTTGTATAAACCCTTCAGCGACAAGTAAGTGTATTAATTTCTCCACATCAATCTCATAGTCCTCAGGGAAGACGCAAAGATAAAGAAAGCAGAGTCTCAACTCATGATGCAGCTCGTTGAAACTAAAATCAAATATAGTGGATATGTGAATAGAGTCATCCTTTAGGAATCGCCAGACACTGGCACACACCTCATGCCACTCGTTTGGCCTCTTCTTAGACAATAGCCCAGCAAGAACGACTATAGCAAGAGGTAAACCATCGCATTTTTGAACCATTTCTTTGCCAATTCTATGCAGATCCTCATCGACGACCCATTGCATATTCATGAATGCTTTCAGATCAAACGGTTTCCAGCATTCTTCAAACGTCAAAAACCTTAACTTATGAACATGGACTCTCCCATCCACGCCTTCAGCCACAGCTTTGATGCACGTAGTGATGATGACTCTACTTCCTCCATGATTGCACGGTAAGGCTCTCCCACGCGTCCTGCTTCCATATATCATCTACCACCACCAAGTACCTTCTTCCGTCTAGAAGATCATGAAGGTAAGCTTCTAGCTCCTCCTCCTCTGTAAACATCTTGATCCTTTCAAGCTCTTCCCCAGAAGCAACTCCTAGAGATCTTATGATTCTTAAAAGCATATCTCGTGTATTATAATCTTGAGAGACATAGGTCCAGGCGCGATGATACTCAAATCTTCTCTTTACATCCCCCAAGTTGTAGAGCTTCCTAGCAAGAGCAGTCTTCCCGAGACCTCCCATGCCAAATATCGAGATAATATATCGCTTGCCCCCCCATCACCCTCATAATCAAGAAGCTTTGCCAAAAGAAGCTTAAAATCATCTTCAAAACCAACGACAAGCTCTTCCTGATCAACAGGTCGAAAGCTGCCTCACCCTCGAACTTGTTGCCATGTCTCCTCCAAGCTCTTTGAATCTTCCTATGCCGTAAGTCTCACGCTTACGAGTGATATCGAGAATTCTTCTCTTGAGGGATCTGATATCGTCACCTATATTGTACGCATCTTTTTTCTCGCCTATTTTGTTGGCCAGTCTCATCAAACCTCACCTCTGTGATCTTTCTTTGAATTTTAGAAAATAAGTGTCCAAAACATCTTCTACATCATAAGCGATATCTAAAACCATTTTAGTCCACTCTTTTGAGACCTCATCTTCTCTCTCTCGTGCTTCGACATCCTTGAGATAACAGTGGATGCAAGTCAACTCCGTCTTCAGCTCTTCAAGATCATCTTTGACTGTCATCAACATCGACGCTTCTTTGATGAGATAGTCGCCCATCTTTCCGACAATGAATCCAGTGATCGCATCAACCATCTCAAATCGAATTGAAAGATCTCCAAATAAGATATTCTTTGTTTCTTTTGTGGTCAACCTTGCTAGCCATGAAGCCGACTTTGTGGATGTTTGTATTGACACTTGATCAAATTTTGTTGCCTCCTACTATTCTATGACCCACCATCTCCTGCTGGTAATTTTATAAGATAAAGCCAAGCAGACGTGATATACTACCCATATAGATTCTCATTTGTCAACTACTAGAAAAGTAAAGCGCGGATTAAACTTATAATCAAATTATAAAATTTTCTTCTCAAAAATTAATATTAAGAAGCTCAACGTATTCCCTCACTTGCAAGTAAAAGGATGAAGAAACTTCTCAGCATAACTTAACAACACAAGTAAAACTCTTAACATTAAACAATTATTTGAAAGGGAACCAAAAAAAAAAAAGATTTAGAATCCACAAAAGAAAGAAAAAAAAAATGCACGAGGGCTTGAACAAATCCTTAAAGAGAAAAATGGCAAAGCCTAAAGTGAGTTACACGAACTTACTTCTCGTTACCTTAATACCTCTCTCCAAACCGGAAAAACAGAGCACCAGTTCCATTGTTGTGATCTACAGCATACTCAGCTCGTACCAGACCTAACTTCACTCCTACACCGTATGATGAACCTTGTCCCATTCTCCTATACACTGCTGTTGGGTTCCCTTTCACGTCCTTGGAGCTTCCCAAATCGTTCCCATGCTCAGCAAATGCATACACATGCGTGTTCTTCACAGGTACTCTAATCTCAGCACCAAGCTGCAATCCATGAAACAAACAAAATCAGAGACTTATGTTTTTGTCGAGTGTTTTAGTTTCGTGGTGTTTGCTGTTTTACCTCGAGGATGTTTCTGGCCGCACCGAGCTCCCCCATGTTGTAGCCACGGACAGAATAAGGACCTCCAAGAACAAAGGCTTCGTAGCTTGGAAGATCGCCAACATAACCACCATAGTGTCCATGAAGAACTAGAACCGGTGGCGGTGGCTTCCCAGCGCCTTCTTCCACCTGCTGAAGCTGAATGAATCTTGTCAACGTCAATTGGTGACGGTTGAAGAAGGGGAATTTGCTTCCAATACCCAATCCTTGATCTACCTGGAACACGTTCCTCTCTCCAACAACAGCCCCGTTGACAAACTTGGTGTTGTCACGGGTGATGTTGGCTTGTAGAAAGGCCATCCGGTCAATACCGGTACCGCTGAGAGTTGTCGGAGGTCCATCAGCACTGATTCCTCCACTAGGTAGTAGTCTCTGACCATTTGCAGCGATGTGGCTGCTTTCATCTCGAGTTGTTATCTCCTCCATCACAAGCCCATATGTAAACTTGCTCTGACGGGTGAAGTTCTGCAAGAAAGAATATGTTTGATTTACAATATTCTGTAGGACAGAACACGAGGACTACGCCACAGAGTATTGGCAAGCTTACCTCAGTTATGTTAGCTTTCACTCCAGCTCGATCAACCCAAATTGGTGGTACTTCGTCAACACCTGGTCCTCCAGTGAACACAGGGCTAAGTTTGCGGCTGTTGAAGCAGCTCGTTTTGAATGTACGGTTACGAGGATTGTAAACACCGTCCAGATATGGATGTACATAATCGAGCTTAAACGAAAGATCATCCTGCAGGCACGCAGAAGCAGTGATAGATATGGTGTCAAGAAAACAAGCTAAGGTAGATATTAGTCAAATATGTAAGCATGCCAAAATGTACCTGAGGATTCAAGAAGTTGCTAGTGGTCACTGACCCCATGAGAGACCTGTTAAGACCCTGGATGTTTCGATGTTCGAAAGTAACAGACCCACCTGGCTGGAATGAAGCCTGATGCATATAAGCAAGAACAAAGTAAAATCAATTACAATTTTTTATTAAAACCAATCAAATCTGTACTTATTCCAGTAAGGAAGGATTCATACCAGAGTGGGAGTGCCTCCAGGTCCAGGAACTATACTCCATTCAGTACTGACTTCAGCTGACTTCTGTTCGAGCTCTTTCAGTTTGATCTCAACGATAATGCCCCCTTCGTTTTTCTCATCTTGGCGTGGATTCACTTCAATGTTAGAGAACAATCCTAGTGAGTTGATGTTCCTCAGAGCTTGTCTCCCAGCTTCAATGTTGAAAACATAGCCTTGGCGAAGCTATCAACAAAACATAGATACTATCACCAACACTAACATAACAAATGAGATCAACCATAACATGTCTCAAAATGGGAAGCTTTGTTCAACCCAAAAGGACAAGTTAACACTGAAACAACGTATTGCCTTTAAAGTTTTACACGTGAGAGTTGAGACAGATACCTGCTTCGGCAACTCCCTGCGCACGATAGGAACTTGAGTGTTACCTTCAACGACATTACCAAGCTTGTCTAGAAACTGAATAACCAACTGAGTGATGTCTCCTTCCACAACTTCACAGACAACCTCCTTAGTGTTCAAATTCCCGAAATTCACAACCTGAGCACAAGCATACCCTTCATCCTGGTACCACTTCTGAACAAGGTCCCTAATCTTCTGCAACAACCTCGCACTGACTTTCCCTTGATCCCTCAACATCTGCATCACCTCACCATACACAGGCGCAGGCAACAAACACGGCCTTGCCCTATCCATCCTCCGCTTGTAATCCTTCTCCAAGCTCCTGTAATACTCAAGCTTCTCTTTATCCGTCATGTCTGCATCCATCTCAATTGGCTTTGACTGAACCATTAGACCCACGTTGATACACCTGAACCTATCTGCGGACTGCCACGTGCTCTCAGCGAAGGAGATAGTGACTCCTAAGGTTCCGTCGGGCTTGGTCTTCCCTTCCAAGTCGACTTTCTCGAACATACCGCAGGTAGCTAGGGTTTCGAGCTCCTTCTGCAATTGAGCTTTGGTGTAGACTCCACCTGGCCGGATTGATACCATCTCGAAGAAGGAGTCCTCAGTGCCGATCGTGGATTGTCTCCTCCGATCAAAGAAGACAATGTCGGAGACCTTGTACTTCTTGAACCCACTTAGCTTGTTTAATTGAACTACGATGTTCGCCGGTAAGCCGTGAGAATCCCAATCCGGTGACTGTTCCTCATCGGCAACAGCAGGCGCTGGAGATAACAATTTTCCCAAAAATCCACCGTCATCTCCGTCTCCACCGCCGCCTCCCCCGCCGAAATTTCCATTGCCTCCTCTTCCTCCTCCTTCGCCGCTGCTTAGAAACGACGACGGAAGATTCGAGATTCGGAAAAGGAAGAAGGACGCAGCGGAGGAGGCAGAGGCTACGGCGAGAGATTTCGCTAGGTTTTTAAGGAGGAGGTCCTTTGGAGGGGCTTCTGTATCTCGGCTACTACTGCATTTTATGGATGGGACGCGAGGAGACGGCGAGGAGATACGTGGTAGGCGAGAAGAGGGGAGAGATAAGAGCTTCCGACGGGTACAGATAGAAGTAGAGCTTGTGGTGCCCGGGATAAGCTGGCCGTTGACGGAGAAGGCGGCCATGGCGTGAAAAGAGAGAGCGAGGATAAGGTTTCAGAGAGAAGATGCCGAGGTTTCGGCAAAAGCATGTACAGTGTGTTTGGATTTTGTGTCCAAGTTTCTTTCCACGTCATTTTGCTTTTGGTATTTACAGACAAACAATGTGACGTTTTTCTTAGATGGAAACAGCATGCATGTTCACCGACAAGATGCAAAACTGCGGAGAGACAAGTTTGTGGCTATGTGCATGTGTAAAGGACCCTTGTTCGGAAACTCGCTAGGCGCTACGCTTGCAGCGTATCCGGGCCTAGCGATTTATTGAAAAAGCAGAAAAAAATCAGAGATTACTCGTAGAGGAATTTTTTGTATTTTATATGTATAATACTTAATTTATACGTATATTATAGGCTAGTGGTTTGGTCATTAGTATGGCCTGAAATATTCTGGATTTCTAGGTGATTAGAGTGTTATTTAATTTCACCGTTTTTAGTGAACTGTATTAAATATAACTATATGTAAAGAGATACCGAGATAGTACTGTAGTCCAATGGTTTGAGTTTCTTTTTTACTCATTGGTTCACGGTTTCAAATCGAGAAAGAGGTAATATTTTTTTAATTGTAAGTGAATGCAAAATTACTATATTGCCATCATCTCCTTCCTCTCAACTCTGTCGAACGAAAACCCCAATTTTTTTCACTTTACTTTTTTTTTTAAGATTCTTAACAGTTTTCACTGATTTTATGATGTTTTTAACCCGATTACCCTAGATTCTCAACGAAACATTCGATTTTGTACTTGAAAATTAAGAAAAAGTGAGTTTTATGTTGATTTTTCTTAAGAACGTTGAATCGTGATGTTAATTACACTGACTTGCTTCCTTATAACTCGTTCTACGCGGCTAAAACGCTGAAAATATACGGCTACCGCTGAGGTCTGATTCGCCGCAGCCATCTACCATGTAGTGATTATTCGGACGATTACTCGGCTCCTCGCCCGAGTTTTTGAACAAGACTAAGGAGGCATTGCACTCGTGTGTTTAGAGTTAGGAACAATAAAGGTAAACTAAATTTTTATCCGCACAATTTTTTTTCACTATATATATATATATATATATAATTATCTCAATATACACAAATAAATTTCATATTTATAAAGATGAAAAGTTGCATTGAAAATTGAGAAAAGTGGGTGTAAAATGACTTAGACAACTTTTTTTGTTGAACTAATTTACTCTAAATAGATAAGATATGTCTAGGGACTAAAGTTAACTTATCAGCCTATTATAATTTATTTAATATTTTTTAAGAAATATATAATTGGTGTATATATTATATCATGTTTATGCTCAAAAACAAAATATATTAATTTTTTTTTCTCTCCCTTTTCTTGTCTTCTTTCACAATTTTTTTTGTCTCTTCTTTTTTTCTCAAATGTAAGTTTCAAATTTTTCTAAATTTTAATTTAAAGACGAAAAATGAGCGATTCTAATACAAAATCATAACTGAATCGAAATTATTATATATCGTTCAAGGTTAAGGCATCTCATAGCAGGCTACATCGTGTGTTACACATTTATCTTTACCAAATAAGTGTCATATTTGTAAAACCCAATATTAGAGTAATGTAAATCCTAAACAATAAATCATGACAATCGTTAGATGGATAAAAGAAATAATATCTAGTTAACATATATATTAGATGGTCAATAATGCTTTAAATTTGAATGATATAACACATAATTTTCATTAATCACATTGTTCATATCTAATAAGTTAAGTAATATATACTTATTATCCGTAAATCAATATTGTTAGTTGGATTTTTCGATTAGTGATTGGTTATCACTATAGATCTCAACCCAATGATTATTTGAGTAAATAGTGTGATGTTAGTTGGTTCACAATTGGGTGTAGATAATGTAAATAATACATGTAACACAGTTAGGTGTAGAAACCTTTAACCGGCTAACATCCATTTTCAATTTATGTTGGAGAGCTAATATTGGGTTACATGTATAATTTTTAGTTTGAGATCTATAATTATATCCGAACAGTAATAGAAAAATCAACTAATAATAATGATATCCGGATAACTGTTATTATTTGGGTTTAGGCTTTAAGGTTTATCATTTGGGTTTAGGGTTACTTTTTAGGTTTGAAGTTTTGTTTTTAGTGTTTATCCTGTGCGTTTTGGGTTTAGAATTTACTATTAGGCTTAATATTTATCCTTTGGATTTAGGATTTAAGGTTAGAGTTTAGGGTTTATCCTCTGAGTTTTAAGTTAAGAGTTTGGGTTTACGATTTATGTTTCTTCTTTAGATTTAAAGTTTAAGGCTTAAGGTTTATAATGTGGAGGTAAGAATACGGTTAAACATAATATTAGATCTCCAACATGCAACTGAAATGTTGTTAGCTGGATAAAACTTTATAAGAACAATTAATTTTAATATTAGTTGCAATGGCAGTTAACTCATAATGCAAGAAGTTATCATAAGTCTTCTTCTGGGTTTTTTCATATATCTAAAGGATAAATCCTAAACTCAAATGATAAATTCTAAACCCAAAGGATAAACCCTAAATCCAAACTCATATGATAAACATTAAACCCAAATGATAAACACTAAACCATATACCCTATACCCAAAGATAAAATCTTCTACAAAGGATGAACATTAATCATATATCCAAAGGATATATCTTAAACATCGAATTGTAAAATATAATCTTTGAGTAATGTAAATACTAAACAATAAATCACTACAATCGTTAGATAGATAAAAGAAATAATATTCAGTTAACATATATATTGGACGGCCAATACTGCTTTAAATTTTAATGATATAACACATACGTTTCCTTAATCACATTGTATATATATCTTAAAAGTTAAGTAATATATACTTGTTATCCGGAAATCAATATTGTTAGTTGGGTTTTTCGATCACTGGTCGGTTATTACTATATATCTCAACCCAAAGATTATTTGAGTAGATAATGTGATGTTAGTTGGTTCATTTAAAGCAAATAATACATGTAACATAGTTGGGTTTGGATACCTTTAACAGGCTAACATCCATTTTAATTATATGTTGGAGAGCTAATATTGTGTTACATGTATAATATTTGGTTTGAAATCTATAATTATACCCAACCACTCATAGAAAAATCAACTAACAATAATGATTTCTGGATGACACGTATTATTTGGGTTTAGACTTTAAGGTTTATCATTTAGGTTCAGAGTTATCCTTTAGGTTTGAAGTTTCTTTTTTAGCATTTATCCCATGGGTTTGGGTTAGATTTTACCATTGGACTTAATATTTATCTTTTTGGTTTAGGATTTAAGGTTAGAGTTTATCCTATAAGTTAAGAGTTAAAAATTTGGGTTTACAATTTATTTCTTCTTTGGATTTAACGTTTAAGGCTTAAGGTTTATAGTGCAGAGGTAAGAACTTGATTAAAAAAAATATTAGCTCTCAGACATTCAATTGAAATTTTTTTAGCTGGATAAAATTTTGTAAGAACAACTAATCTTAATATTAGTTATGAATGACAGTTAATTCATAATGAAACAAGTTATCTTATGTCTTCTTCTCGGTTTTTTCATATATACAAAGGATAAATATTAAATCCAAATGATAAACCCTAAACCCAAATGATAAAACATTAAACTCAAAGGATAAACTCCAAATCCAAACCCATATGATAAACATTAAACTCAAAGAATAAACACTAAACCCCAAACTCAAAGATAAAATACATTCCATAGGGTGAACCTTAACCATATATCCAGAGGATAATTCTTAAACATCAAATCGTAAAACCTAATCCTGGAGTAATCACTACAAGAAAAAAGGCTTTTCTTAGCGTACGGAAAACTTTATCTAACGATACGATAGCGGTCTATGAAGCGTTGTATCATCGTCCGTCATAGTAGGTCAAGCACATTAAATAGTGGTTTTTCGTGCTGCTATCTTATTGTCGTATATCATAGCGTTTTTTGTATGCAATTAAACATTTTTTAATAGCGTCTCTTTTTGTTATTATTTATATTAAAATTATTTATTTTATAATTATATTTTTAGTTAATTATTTAAAAATAAAACATAATTAAAATCAATTCATATATTTAAAATTGCTTTATTATTTAAATTGATTTATAATTAAATTGGATAACAAAAATATAAAAAGAACTCTAATTAAATAATAAACCAACTAAACCAAAAGCTAAACCAAGCTTTAACCTAATTACTAACTAAACGTCGCCGCACCACCACCTTCGTTGTATTCTTCATCTTCCATTCCTCACCCGTCGCACCACCACCTCCGTCGCCGTGTTCTTCCATGGCCTTCGTCGTCGCATCAAGCCATGCCCTTCGTTGTCTTCTTCATCTTCCATTCCTCACACATCGCGCGACCATCTCTGCTCGCGACCACCTTAACCAACAAAAAAAATTCAGATTCAACATAGAGAGAGAGAGAGAGAGAGAAGAGAAGAGAGTACCGCGAGTGTTGGAGTCGTCGACCACCTCAGCCGCGTCTCGCGGCGGAATGATATTTGTCAGTATCGTGAGAAACATCGATGCTTAACCTCTGCTTCTGGATCTAGTATTCTTGATAAGAGAGAAGAAGATGGAGAAAAGAGAGATCGACAAATGGAGAGGAGATGAGTCATGAAGCAGAGATCTCGCGAGGATAGAGAGAAATGGAGCAGAGATTGGCAAAGAGAATGAGGGGGCTAGTAGTGAATAAAGCATAAGGAGGAAGAGATGAGGAGATGAAGTTGTGTAAGAGAATCTGTCGAAAGATATGAGATCTGTTTGCTCAAGAAAATCCAGAACTGAATAAAAGATTAATTTTGGTCCATTGGATGAGGATCCCGTCATCTGACAGTGAAAAGCTTAATCCTTGTGCTTATGAACTAACCAATAGGATTTTTTCTTTTAGTTGTTTTACTTTATTTTCTCTTTGGACTGTAAAGTTTATTTGGGTAGTATTTTGGTTCTATATCTACGTTGTTGTACATCAACATATTTTTTTTGCTTCTAATCTTTCTTTAATTTTAATGTTTATTATAAGTTTGATTAAAATTCTAGGTTTAATTCAATTAAAGTGGATATGTACATAGTTCTAAAAACTTGAAATTTTTTAGATTTAAATTTAGATCTTAACCCTAAACATACCCTAAACTCCAAAATTCAAGATTTGCAAAATACAATATATATATATATATAAGTTAAGTCTAGAATGTGGGTAAAAATTGTAGTGTATTAAATTTTAGAAAAGTTTTGATTTGAATTTAGATTTAAAGTTTGGAGTTTAGAATAAAGTTTTGAGTATAGGGTTTGAGGGTTAAGGGTTTGGAGTATTGATTTAAGATTTGAGATTAACTTTTGAAAATATTAATTTTGTAGTTTATATTTAAGATATGAAGTTAAATTTAAGATTTAATGTTAAAATTTTAGAATTTAAAGTTTTTGTTTAGAGTTTAGGGGTTGTGTTAAAAGTTTAGGGTTTAGGTTTAGTGTTAAGGTTTTTGGAGGCAAATAAAATAGAGTGAGTGGGAAAGTGAAACAAGGGTGAAAGGGAAAATCAATTATTTTCTGCTTTAATTATGCATAGCGTTTCAAAACTGAAAGTGCTATGTATACTAAGTTTAGAAAAAACGTTTACGGAACTAAAATCGGACCAACTAAAGATAGCGTTTGCATTTTCACAAATGCTATCTAAAAGTAAAAGGTATGTAAACCATAGCACAATCGAAAAAACGTTATACTGTTTTGCTATTAAAACCCAAATTTCTTGTAGTGAATGTAAATTCTAAACAGTAAATTACGACAATTGCTAGAGGGATAAAAGAAATAACATCCAGTTAACATATATATTGGACATATGTTTCATTAACCACATTGTTCATATCTAATAAGTTAAGTAATGTATACTTGTTATCTGGAAATCAATATTGTTAGTGGGTTTTTCCGATCAGTGATCGGTTATCACTATAGATCTCAATCCAAAGATTGTTTGAGTAGATAATGTGATGTTTGTTGGTTCACTCAAAGCGAATAATACATGTAACGCAGTTGGGTTTAGAAATCTTTAACCTGCTAACATGCATTTTCAATTATATGTTGGGAAATTAATATTGTGTTACATGTATAATCTTTGATTTAGTGTCTATAGTTATAGCAGTCCACTGATAGAAAAACCAACTAACAATAATGATATCCGAATAACTAGTATTATTTGGGTTTAGGCTTTAGAGTTTAACATTTGGGTTTAGGATTATCTTTTAGGTTTGAGGTTTAGATTTTAATGTTTATCCTATGGGTTTGGATTTACCATTGGGTTTAATATCTATCCTTTGGGTTTAAGATTTTAGGTTAGAGTTTAGGGTAATCTCTTAGGTTTAGAGTTATGAGTTTGGGTTTAGGATTTAATTTTATTCATTAGATTTAATGTTTAGAGCTTAAGGTTTATAGTGTGAAAATAAAAATACAGTTAAACATAATATTAGCTCTCTAAAATATGCAACTGAAATGGTTGTTAGCTGAATAAGACTTTATACGAACGACTAATTTTTATATTAGTTGTAAATGGCGGTTAATTCATAATGCAACAATTTATCCTAAGTTTTCTTCTGCGATTTTCCATATATACAAAAGCTAAACTCTAAACTCTAAACTCAATGGATAAAACATAAACCCAAACCCATATAATAAACATTAAGCCCAAAAGATAAACACTAAACCCTAAACCTAAAGATAAATTATACTCCAAAGGATATATACAAAACCCCAAACCCAAAGATAAACACTAAACCCAAACCCATATGATAAACATTAAACCCGAAGGATATATACTAAAGCATAAACTCAAAGATAAAAAATTCTCCAAAGGGTGAACCTCAACCCTATATCAAACGATAAACCTTAAATATTGAATTATAAAACTTAATCCTAGAGTAATGTAAATCCTAAACAATAAATCACGACATCTCTTAGAGGGATAATAGAAATAATATCTAGTTAACATATCTATTGGACGGTCAATACTTCTTTAAATTTGAATGATATAACACATACATTTCATTAATCAGATTTTTATATCCAATATGGTAAGTAACATATACTTGTTATCCAGAAATCAATATTGTTAGTTGTTTTTTCGATTAGTGATCGGTTATCACTATATCTAATTCAAAGCATAATTTGTAAGATCAACAATATATAGTAGATGTACTTCACCTTCTGCAAATGAAAACAAAACTGTTAGCAAGTTAAAACTACTCAAAATAAAAGCATGAACAATAAAGTCAAAACATATATTACAATGGATACTTAACTATTAATAACTTACGTTAGCTAGCTAATTATCATATTATCATAACATTTTTATTTGATATATCATATTACCGTTTTAAACTTTGGTTCATATATCATATATGTGTTTTAAACATTGAGTTGTGTAGATTAAACATGTAGATAAAAAAGAATGAGATGAAATATTAGGTATACAAATGAATATGGAGAGAGAGAACAAAAGAGTAATGATTAATTTTGGGCATTATATGTTATTTATGTAGATACATTGTATCTAATATGTTAAGTTGAATTTATTTATTTATTTTATTTAAATTAATTTGACAAGTTTTGATATGTTTTAGTTCTAATAGTAAGGGCATTTTGGTCTTAAATTTTTCCAACAATTCTACTTTCCATGATTACAAATATTCAATTTACTCTTGTATATGAAGTGCAAATTCTCTATATTTAAATTTGATTTGTATAACAAAAATATTAAATATATCTTTTAAATTTGGTGTTATATATTATGTAATTGTATAACATTATTGTTTATGTGTATTATTTGATAATATCATTATATAATATTTTATATTTCATACAAAAAAATCATTAGTATTAGCTTTTTTGAAAGATAGTACTATTAGCATTTTTATAATAAAAATCAATGCTCATACCTTACATTAACCGCTTTATGTATTTCTCTTTGCAATTAAGAAAATAATAAAATATATTAAATTATATTTTGTTACGATTATTTACATAATTTGTTTTAAAAAAATACTCTTAAAACAACACAAAAGTTATATAAGACCCTTTAACAAAAAAGGAAAAAGGGATAACGACACTTATTATAGAATTATAAATGATTGATTCTGGTTCTCTGATCCTTTGGTGTTGCTTGAATATTCTTTGCTTTATTTTCAGAAGGTGTTGTGTAAGGATATTTGTTCACAACAAAAGAAAATTGCCTTGTGGTTTACCTGAGGGATCTAGCGACTAAAAGGAAAGACATATTTTGTTTTCAAATTCTGTTCAAACAAATAACTGTAAGTACTGAATAAGTTGGTTTTTGTTTGAATTGCCAATCCTACGTTATGATTAGTTCATAAGAAGAAAAGAAAAAGGCAGATATCTTACCTATTGTATAATCAAAGACATGGCTTCTTCTCTTGGAAGCCCACAGAGTCGTACCATATTATATTCAGATTTATTATGAGCTTCCAACTTAAAATCAATTGGTGATTAGTGGATTAGCCCTAACCCTTAATATATTAGTTAATGTCCCATTGAATTCCCGATGTGGGATACTTTATCTCTAATAGATGTTAAACTGTGTAGAGCATAAAGCAAATCATAAAATCTAATTTGAGAAAAGAAGAGCCTGGAGATAAACACTCACATCCCTTAACTTCAAGTGATTTAGATGATTATACAATGTAAATTATTCAAATACTATTATCTCCCCTCGTGACTTCCCTCTTAAGCTTCCCGCCAATTGAGAATATAGGTGTTGCACTCTTGCTGCTTTCCTCCCAGTTTTGGGGACCTAGCAACTACTTTGTCACATATACTGCATAACAGAAAAATCATACAAAAAATGTGTCAATCATAACTGTTGTACCAATACACTACACTTGTTAAAGAGCCATAACTCAAACAGCTGTAGACAACGGTATCAAATCTGCAGAGCAATAAGCTTGAACTAATGTTTAGTTTTCTCTTTTTTTGGTCAACCATGTTTACTTTTCTCTTATATTTTCTCACATTATAAATAACTAAAGGTCATCTTTTGGGTTGTAGCAGTTTAGTAAACTAAGTCAGTATGCATATCCAGAAATTACAATGGAAAATGGATTCTATGATTGTTCAAAACAGCAGAGTAAAAATTGACATTGTTAGTAAGTCACTTCCGTTGAAGCAGCTCGAGGTCTAGATGAAGCCAAAACTTTAATGAAGACACCTAACTGATTTCTTTGGAAAACTCTAGGTAAACAGTTTTCTGGGACTCAACAACTACCTTTCCACATTCCTCTTCTATGTAAATCTGTTGCTCATCATAAAAAGTTCATATTTGTGAAGTGATTGAGGTAAAGTAAGAAACCTTACAAAACTCAGCAGCTTGGAGCTCAGAGCAACCCCAAAGGTTTTCTAAGATGAAATGTAATCATGATCTATATACATATCAAGTGAAATCTATAAGATATACCATGTAAGCTTATATCCCTAAGCCTCATAAACTTTATTTTGTGCCTCTACTTAAATCATTTCCATCTCCTAAAAGCTTGTAACTTCAGCCATAAAACACACTATTCACTTCGATTCAACATATGCTACAAATTAGATGATCACCTCGATTATTGTAAAACGCCAACATTTGTTACCATCCAGAAAAACTGAGTTTGCCGGTGGTAGAAAAGAAACGAGTCAGACATTTAATGGCTGGAAAGATCATGAGGAGAAATGTTCCAACTAGCCGGATTATTCGATAATTTATCTTAAGATGATTCATCTATAACTTCTTCATTGCCCTCTTGGTCTAGCAAATATATTTTAAGATGATTCAGCTATATGTAGCTATAATTATGTTCCTAGTTGTAGAAGTACTCTACAAATTTTCTCATCATAGGTTTTCAATCAAATCACAACTGTAAATAACATCAAGCTTTAAGAAACAAAACAGACAAATAGTGAAACAGGGGATAACTAAGGAAGTGAAGATGTTTAGGGCTGATCAGGGACTTCTTTCCATATGATTAATTACATGATGAATCAGAAAGTAGAAAGATTATTATTAATCAAGGATCACTTAAACACATATAACTATAATTTAAGACATGTGATGTAAGAATTGTGCATATTAGAAGGTGGACAACCCCCATAAACACTGGATATGCAATTCATATGTCTTCTTTCTTTTCCCTCTGATCATCTCTTCTCTTCCTCTTAATATCCTTCTCTTTTTCTTTCTTCTTCTCCTCTTCCTCAACCCTCTTCTTTGCTTCTTCGTTCTCCTCCTTCAACGCTACGATCAATCGCTTCAGACAAGTCTCTTTAGCTTCATGTTCTGTTTTCATCAACAGATTCTCTCCAACATTGGCTGGAGTCATCTTGATTTTTTCTACCTCAAGCAACCTCTTAATCTATTGAAACAACTCACCTTCTTCCTCAGCATACAAATAGTTCATTGCCAACACTTTAAACGCTTCAAACCCACAATACGACATTTCTATATGCTTATCCATTCTTCCTTTACGAATCAAAGCCGGATCTAATTTATCTATGAAATTAGTAGTGAACACAATGATCCTCTCACCACCACAAGCTGACCATAACCCATCTATGAAATTCAATAACCCTGATAATGTCACTTTGCTTCCTGTATTCTCACCTTTTTCTTTCTTCATTTGCTTCTCAATTGGGCTAATCTCATCTTCGTCATCTTCCTCCTCCTACTTCTTTTGCTTTCTCTGACCAGTTAGATCAAGAGAGCAATCAATATCTTCGATAACAATTATTGACTTCCCTGAAGTCTCAATCAATAGCCTCCTAAGCTCTGTGTTATCCTTAACCGTTGTCAATTCAAGATCATAGACATCATAATCCAAGAAATTGGCCATTGCAGCTACCATAGTTGATTTTCCAGTTCCCGGTGGACCGTGCAAGAGATACCCTCTTTTCCAAGCTTTCCCAATTCTCTTGTAGTAATCTTGGCTATTACTAAACTTCGTAAGATCGTTCTTGATCTCTTCTTTCTTCTCATTTTCCATAGCAAGAGTATCAAAAGTTCCGGGATGCTCGAAAGTGACATGGCTCCATTTCGTCTGATTATAGCCAGACCAGTTCTGGCTTGGATTGTTCAAATAAAGCTTACTCTCTCTGTTCTTTACCTCCATCTTCTTCCCTTCTTTTCTAATATGATCAAGATACCTGTTTGTAATTATTTGCCTGTCACGTACATGGAACTTGAGGATGTAGAATCTCGATTCCTCGGTTTTAGGGAAATAGGAAAAAGACCGGCTATCGGTATGGTGCTTCTTTGATTGCCACCAAACCTTGACTCCTTTAAACTCATCAGTGATCTCTTCATGGTCGTCCATGCTAAGGACAATAGATTTACTTCCTTTGCTTGTGTTGGCCCTTAGTTTCTTTGTTCGAGAAGAAGAGTCTTTACTGAGATAGTTCTGGATCGTTGCATAATCATCGTTGAAAGTTCAGAGACACCCAAATTATAACTCACACACAAGAGATTTCAAGAACACTTTCTTGTATATTAGAAACCTTTTAAACAATCTCCTAGATCTGTTTAATCTGATTTAAGCTCAGTCACACACGACTAGCGACAGACCAGTTTCTAATCTAAATCACAAAGACCCAAGCTAAACACCTGTTACTTGATCTCTGTAGCCGACAAGAACAAACCTCTTGTTCTAGCTTTTTCTCACTTAACGCTTAACCTAAAACTCTCTTAGATTATCTCATTAAGTAGACACGAAAAAGACAATATTCTATTTCCTAAAATCTTGCAAACTAGAAGATCTTCTTTGCTTCACGTCCAAGCAATATCTTCTATTTCCATAAGTTTGTGACACGTCATCACTCGTAACAAACTCGTCATACTGTGTTACACAATCACTGCAATGTGTAACACACTCTTAGCTCAGCTCGAACACGCTCACAATCTTGAGCTTACATTCTCCCCCTTTTTATCTGAATGTGACACTCTACTCAACTTAGAACCAGCTGTCCTAACATCAACTAGATATCGCTGTCGCCAATAGCACAGGATCAGAGCCTGTCGTACGCACAGAACAATGTCTTGCTAATGTAGTGCTGTTCTTAGTGAGTCAATTCAAGCTCTTCTAGCCACCATCTCATGATCGTAGTGAGTCAATACAAGCTCTTCTAGCCACCATCTCATGATCGCAGCTCCCCCTGCATTATTGAATCACAGTCTCTCATTCTCCCCCTGTATTGAACAAATTTGAAATTCAAGAAACCAGAAACACAACATATTGATAAGCTTAAGAGTGTCAGATTACACAGCCATATTAATTCAAAAGAACATATGAAGCAACATCCAAGCAACATAGCA